>NW_009626965.1:184006-200076 GCF_000690535.1 Cariama cristata
CCCATCTTCTTGCTGGAGCTGGGCTGTACCTTTCAAGTGGTGGTGGTGTTTATATCATGAAACATTTTCTTTTCATGAGTGTACATCCTCTGGAAAATAACCAGTGAGAGACCAGAACCTTGACTGCCCTGGCTCTAGCAGGCTCAAAGCACCATATAGCCTGTGACTGTTTATTCTTTTCCATCTCCAGTCATGCTTCCTAACAGTGTAACCCCTTCCTTCTGTTTTGTAGGAGGAAGATGATGATGGCCTTCCAAAGAAGAAATGGCCAACAGTAGATGCCTCTTATTATGGAGGACGAGGAGTTGGTGGCATCAAACGAATGGAGGTAATTAGATACCAGTTCATGTATCAGAGATCTTGTTTGTGAACTGAGCTGTGATATCCCCCTGCAATTTACCTGGAAATAAACTCAGGAGATAGGCACAAACTTCTTTAAGCTTTCTTTGTACATCTGAGCCCAGATCATTTTTCTATGGGAATATTTGAGAGCCAAATATAGATTCCTGAAGTTTGGGACCACCTTTTTTCTCTAGTAGAGCAAGATCCTGGTCCATGCTTGGGATACAGATGCAGTGTTGCCATACAAATTACAAGGAAATATTTTTAGTGTTTCTAAAATGTTCCCCACTCACATTTCTCATAAATCACAAAAAAGGGAAAGTTCAAAGTTTGGGCTCCAGTCTAAAAACAAGCTTCACAGCCTGTGCATTGCGCTTCAAGTTGGATTTGGACACTGGGAAAATGTGGACAAGGATCTGGTTATTACAGCAGGGGTGTAACTCTCTGCAGCAGCTAAGCTAGTATTGTAATATGCCACAACGCCATCTTTTCAGGTGCGCTGGGGAGAAAAGGGCTCCACGGAAGAAGGCGCTAAGTTAGAGAAAGCCAAGAATGCCAGGGTCAAGATGCCAGAACAGGAATACGAGTTCCCTGAACCCAGGAACCTTGCGAACAACATGCGCAGGCCTTCCTCTCCTCGGAAGTGGTACTCTCCAATCAAGGTAAGTCTGGTCCAGCGTTGTGCTGCATAGGATGTTTCCAGGAGATCAGTATTAAGTGTTTTCACATCTAAGGATAAGATGTAGAACCGTCCACAATCCTGTGATCTCAAGATGCTGCTGGAGTAGCTGTGCATGAGGGAGTCCCCCAAACTTGTCCCTAAGGAGGTGCTGTAGAGAGGAGCCCCATGGGGCAATGGGAACTTCTCACCAGGCTGATCAGGCTTTGGGGTTGCGTTGCTTTCTTAGACCAGAGTGGGATCCTGATCCTTTCCAGTGGAGTAGCTAGCTCCTGTAAAGTGCTTACAAACTCGACTGTACCTCTAAGGGCTGGCCCTTTGGTCCACATTGCATATTCCCCGAGATGCAGGGAATAAATAGCATCCTCTTTCCTTAGAAAGAGAGGAGAAAATAGGAATAAAATTGCTGCTAAATACCGTGAGAGAGGGTTGTCCTCAGCAGATCAAGGATGGCAGTGCGGCAGATGGATGTCTGCCAGCAAGCATGGATCACAGGGCCAGGCTTACTGCAGGGCAACATGCTCGCTTCACAAGGAGAGAATGCCCTGCAAGAAGCATTTGGCTGAGTTAGAGTGCCTCAGATGTGCAAGGTCAAATTCACACTGATACCGGGTCACATGCGATGCAGAGCTGCACAACAGTCACCCCCAGGAACTGGGAAGGCTCTCCTTCTCTGCCATCCGTCTCTAGGGCAGGCAGCTGTTCTGCCATTTGTCTTCACTAATACAAATGGTTGGCAGTGTACAAAATAGAAACAAGCAAGCAACTGAATACTTCACTGGAGCAAAACTCTTCATTGCACATGTGAATGCTTCTTGTGGATTAGGAGAAACAAACCACACAAACCAGGTATTAGCTGCATCATCCAGGGTGGGATATGAGGGCACCCCAATGTCAGAAAGCTAATTTTTGCATTCAGGACAAATTAAGCTGTCCTCAGGAAAGGAGAACAGCTTAAATACTGTTTAACTACTCTAAAGAAAAGAAAAAAACAATAATCCAACACTCCTATTTCTCGGGTTTAACTCTTCTGGGAAATGCCAATACCCTTCTCCTCTCTGTCTGGAGCTATTTGTAGCAGCACTGTAGTTATCGGTCTCAGAAAAGAGTGAAAATGCCCAATTAATATCCAAATGCAAAGCTTGCACCACTGGAGCTTGGATCTTGTTTTGAAGAGTGGAGGTGCTGGTTAGGGTCTTAGAAACCCTCTACAGGCAATTTATCTCCAGTAGTCTGCAAAGAGGGTGTGTGTAACACGTAGTAAAACTTTTGGTGTATAGAGCTCACCTTAAACTTTATGTTGGGGAATGAGGAAGTGCCTTACTGCTGGAAAATAGTTTTTATTCTCCTGTTTTCTTCCTCCCCAGCAGCAGTCAATCTAGTCAGACATACTCTATTAGCCAAGTTATTGCAATGCAGATATACTAACACTGCAATACACCCAGGTTTTCCTGCGTTGTATCTTGTTACTGACCAGCTCCAAGCAGTGCCCATAGGAATTTGGATAAGTTGCATGTCTTGGCTTTCCTCAGACATTGATCTTGCAGCTGGTTCAAATCCAGTGATGGGAATGGCAGGGATGCACAAGAGAGCAAGAGTGGTTTCCGGAGGATACGGAAATGTGAGCCTCTTTGAAAATTTGGTCCAATGCCTTTTCTTTTTTCCCCCTTAAAGGTTATCATCTAATAAACATAGCCTAGCAACAAGTCATTTGCAATTGCGTTATAATGATTTCAACATGTGTTCACAAAGATTGTTCTTTCCCACTGTGGGACAGGTTAGAGTCTCAACTGTTTTCAGTTCAGAGTGGGGAATGCAGTAAGCACCATCCCATATAGCTGCTCCTTTCTTCCTAAATGCATTGCATTGTCATTTTGCATCACTGCAAAGCATTTGTAAAGCACACGTGTCCCATCTGGGAGGTTTTCACTCCTACTGTGTGCTCATGGAAATGACCTCATCCTAGCTGAGAGACACAGCTCAGTTGCTTTTTGCATGCTGCAGTCAGAAGGGTTCACAGCACACCAAGCTATACTCTAACCACTGAGGAGCTGACAGAAACACTGATCTTGGCACAAAGATCCCTGAATACATACTCAGGCAGCTGGGATCCATGTGGGTACAACTACCTGAGATCATTAGTTGAGACCTGGGTCCTTTCCCATAGAAGATACTGCTGAGTTTCTCCCCTCTTCCTTCACCAGTTCACACTGTTGGATTACAGCCTCAGGAGACTTTCAGTTAATTTTCGGAGTTTATTCTGCATGGTAGGAAATCAGTTCTGAACAGAGGAGTCAAGTTTGTTGCAGATCTGTGTCCCAGCTAGAAATTCTCCAAAGTTTGAGAGGCTTTGGAGAAAAGATTCAAGGTGTGTAGGGTTCAAGTTCAGTTCTGACTCTGACTAGGAACAGCTTTTTTGCTTCATAACAGCAAGAATTCAGTTACAAGGGGGCCTACAAATATTAGGAGAATCTCATGGGTGATACATATTCTTAATTCCTTTAGTAATAATCTCTTATCTACCATTCAAATTGTGTATAAAGACAGTTCCAATCCAAGACCCCGTATCCAAATACTCCCATAACTTTGGGGTGTTCCACATCTGGATAGTATTTAGCGGCCTGAGTCTGTCCGTGGACATGAATTTACCTAATTATTAATTGCCACCACACCCCTTATTGAACTGCACTGAAAAAGACAGTGTATGCAGATGGGATAACTGTATCCAACACTTTCCCCACATACAATCATGAGCACTCATCAGAAACAGAGGGTATCGTTTCTATGAAACAGGGGTTCTGCTATTACTCTCCCTCTGCAGTAAGAAATTAGCAATATTGGCAAAATTCAATAGCACTCTTGGCAGAAGCTCTCGTCCTGAAGATGTGAGCATAGGAAGATGAATTTGTGTTGTGTTATGCAGGGAAGCTATCACAGAGTCATAACAGGCAGAGGGAGGTGAGGAGGGATAGCCTGTTCGGTCATTGGGTCTGTACTCTCAGCCAAAGCAGGACTGCTAACTTGAATCTGTCCTTCACTGCTTTTTCCAGTCTGGTTTTTAAAATAACATAGGGGCTTCCACCACTTCTCAGGGGGAGTATTTCACAGACTACCAGACCTCACCCATAGGAAACATCTCCTGATATTCAGCTTAAATTTTTCCTCATCCCCATGCTCCAAGTGCACTCGGCTCTTTTGGTTAAAGCAGATGTCAGATTTCCAGCCGCTACACTGGACTGGTTGAAACACTTCTTCAAAAGGTAAATGAATACACATGTAACAAGCTACTTAAAAAAAAATCATTGGTAAAGGAGGAGGGCACGGAATTAAATCTCAGGAATGGCAAATTAAGGTAGCTTGAATCTGACAAAGAGCCAGGAAATTCACATGTTAGGGCCAGTCATCTTACAGACCAACAGGCCTCCTTTTCTCCATGCAGCACAAGTGCCAGCCTTTACTTAGTGTTCTGCCTTTTGCCAGTTTATCTGACAGAGTTTTTCTTCCCTCTCTTTGTTATTCTTCTCAGAGTAACATCTATAAGTTAGATGAACAGCTGAGATTGGATAGATTGCTTTTTGAGGTCCTCCAGAGATTTATTTGCTGCCAAATGTGGCTACTGACACTTAACAGATTGTGGTTATTATTATTATTGTTATTATTCTTATTTGCTGCTGTTACTTCTTAGCACAATGCCAACTGGCTTATCCCACTTTTCAAACTGTTGAAATGATATTTTAAAAGTCAGTGCAAATAATCCAAGGAGAATGACAAGTCTGAAAACTTCTTAAGAAACTTGCCAAATCCTCATTTCATCTGACAGAGGGAGGGGCAGCACAAAAGGTAGATGCGAGTGAAGGATCGTGAAGAACCATGCCTTTAGTTTTAATCTGGTTCAGGACATGCTTCCTGCTACAGCCAGCCACACAGCTCTGTATGCTTTGGTTTGGTTAGCAGCTTTTCTCCTACCTCTGTTTCTACCTCTCCTTTTATCTGCCTGTCTACCTAGCTACCTCTCCTTTCTTCCTCCTCCTCAGAGCATTTAAAGTACTTGTTTGACTTCAAAAGGACCACTGTCCATCTCTCAAAAACAATGCAGAAAGGACCACAAGACAAGGCTAAACTCACTGTTCATCCCCAAAAACTCAGGCAGGACCTGCCTCAAAGCTGAGGTTGAGGCAACAACTGGTGCTCTCAAAAAGAAACCTCAGGTCAGTCCTAAGTGGAGGCTACTTAAGCAGTTACTAAGCCATATGTCCCTGACAGGTTTTCTAGCCTTTGTCCCTCCTGTCTCTATTTACAAAGCTGACATGGCACAGCTTCCTCGCTAGAAGAGTCCCAAGGGCAGCTTGGGTTTACAGGCAGCTTACAAAACTGCTTCTAGCTGACACCACCAGATAGCAGGTCTCAGGAGCACTCTAGGTATCAGGTCATTCACTAGACCAGGGTCAATACAGTGCTGAATTAACCTTTAATTCAGGAAGAGAATGCATTCACGTTAAAGCAATGGCTGAAACGATGCTCTCCTTCATTTGTCACCTGTCCTGATTGTTTCTTCTTTCTGTTCTTCATATTTAGTAGGATTCAAAGCTTTATTTGCCTCCAGACCTTTTTTTTCCCCAAGCAACATTATGCTTCAGTTGCAAAGGAGTTCCCAAACACAGAGACACAGCCCATCCACTAGAGAGCACAGAAGTGTTTATGTTTCCAAGTGGATGTGTTGCCATTTTCATTTCTTCAACCAACATCATCCTTTCCGTGGTCCAGTCTCCCTCTCTTCCACCCAGATGTCTCAGGCAGACCCTGAAGCTCCATTCAGACTCCCAAAGATGGAGTTCTTGGCTTTTCCCAAGAAATCTTGGTAGGCTCTTGGAAATTAGGACTGCAGAGTGAAAAGGACTTTTTTGTTCCATGGAAAGTTGTCATTTTCCCTTTCGTTTCCTAAATGAGAAATGGAAGAAAAAGGTACTTAAGAAATAAGTTGTCAGAGGGGACAGGAGATCAGGAGCTTCAACTAGCTCTGATGTAGGGGGAAAGATGGATTGGGATAGACGGGGGATGACTTCCCTCCGGTCTAAGAGGTTGTGCTGTCCAAATGGAGAAGATTCTGACAGAGGAGTTTCTTGCTTCTTCCTTTGAGAGTAACAGACTTTCCTGGCTCTCACCTTAGGAAGTCTTTTCCCTAGTATCCTATGGAAACAAGGTCTATGGAGTCATTCTGTGTGTCTGTCTCCACCCATGTATCCCTCCAACTCCCAAATAAGCTTGGAACCATTGGCTCAACACACTGGTTGAGGAATATAGGTCTCAAAGAGGATTATGGCAAGCTTCCTTGCTGTTAATGAAGCTAGTTGCTCTTTTCCCACTACCACTGCAATATCCAGCTTACCTTTCCATTTGCTTAATTTTTGTCCCATGATAGTTACACAAAGCAATTCTGCTATCATAAATTTTTTGTAGTCGTTATTTCTGGGAAACAAGTAGCAATCATACATGAGTTTCTGAGTCCAGCCAGGCGTAGCTCTGTCTTTGGGTTTGATCCTCTTGACCGCAGGAAATAGTTTTGTACCAAGGGACAGTTTTGTCCCTTCTCAGATTAGCTTGTCTCGGTCTCTGCAGGTGCACTAAAGTTTACTGACTATTACTGGTAGAGCTTTCACTCGTGGTGCCTGCTCTAATATCATAGCATTTGTAGCATTCAGAACAATACTAAGGAAAGCTTAATAAATGCTATCTATTGTTAAGCCTCGCAAGAAATTTTTACAAATCTCTAGGTATTGTGCACTTAACAGACGAAGGGTCAAATGAAGTTAATGTGAAGAGAGCTTGATAAATTGATTTTCAGCTTGTAATACATCTATAGCCTTCCACTGAGCCAGCCAACGTGCTGCACTCATGTAAACCCTTCTGCAGATCTCCCAGAAGCTGAATCCATTTTGAAAGTGAAACCCTGGCCTGTTAGAGGGGGATATAGCAGGAAATCCTTCAGCAGCAGATGTATCTTTCAGAGCAGATGATTTGGTGGATACTCCTACACTGCAGAGCCCTATGCTGCTGCTTCTTCTGGCCTTGTTCAGCGCATTTGGAAAATAAGCAAAGGCTTGACATTTTGTGTCGCTGCTGAATTTCAATCAGGAATGAATGCTTTGTCTGCATTGCAGAGAAGCGTTGCAGGAATGGCAGAGAGGGTCCGACTCCACACCACAGCCAAACTTTCTGTCAACAAGAGATTTCAGCACGTTGAGTTTTCAGCAAAACTTGTCTGGGTCTGTGCATGTGCACACGTGTACATTTGGGTATGGGCTGTTGGGTACGAGACCACACAGTGAGGTGAACAGCTTGTCAAAACCAGTGCGATGTGGTGAGGGTGGCACCTGTAGGGCAGCTGACACTGAGCTCATAGGAACGGAGGGCTTTGAAAGATGTGCGTTATTGCCTGGAAAAGATGCAAATATTAACTGACGTATGAGGTGGGACTGGGGAGCCTGTGTGAGACCCAGGAACCTGCTGCTCTCTTGCTAGCACGTAGCTGGCATGAAAGATTAAGTGGGTCATTACACAGCACCTAGCTGTGACTCAGCTGTCGTGGCTGTGTGGAGAGAGTTTTTCAGTCAGTTCTCCCCAGCAGATTGTTTTGAGATAAAAATGAAAATTATTTCTAATATGTCACAGTGGTCACCTAGAGCGAGAGGCAAGCCACTCAGCCGGCCAGAGGAGGAGGCAGTATATTTAGGAAATGCATCATATAAATTCACCTGACTTGCTTTCTGCATTGATATAGCATTTTGCTAGCAATGATGTCAGGAGCTGAGTAGGCATTAAACTCTCTCTCAGCCCAGGAGGTATCCGAGTCGCCTATTACCTTTGGCAATTTTCAGAAGAATACGTAAAGGCTAGACACACGGATACTGTTGACTGTCAGACGTATCTGCTTATTGCTCATCTGAAAGCTTCTTCCTTTGCACTTGCAGCAAGTTTGGAGTGAGCTTCTGTGAGAGAAAACATTGCTCTACAGCATCTTGTACAAGCACAGGAAATGATGAAGTAAAAAATGTGTAGGTCTAAGCTGCACTGTCCCTGCACTGCACTTTGCACAGCGTACGTGTTCTTTCACAGAAGGTAACACTGTGTTTCATTTGGTTGCAGGGGAAATTGGATGCTCTCTGGGTCTTGCTGCGGAAAGGTTACGACCGTGTATCTGTGATGCGCCCACAGCCAGGAGACAAGGTACTGTGCCTCAAAACATTTTTTTACAGCTAGGGAAAAAATAAAATCCCTCTAAAGGTTCTGACTGCCTTTACATGTGGGAGTGAAGGCAGATACTCATGACAGCATAGAAACAAAAATTCAGTCATGTCTGTCAGCTTTGTTTGCAACTGCAGTTCATGTAGTTTGACTGATACGGTTTCAAGTATGAAAACTGTCCAGGTGCAGTGACAGAAATACCCATCAAAGAGCCCAGTACAGTCTTGCTCATAGATAATATAGCTGCTTGCAATTAATTACGTAAGAAATTCTAATGAATAGTAAGGAATATTTCTGCATATTTTCATTCATTAAAAATCTTACATTCTGGGTTAAAACTCTGAACATACATAAACATATATATATTTTGCTACATAAATTTAAACCCCATGGGCACTTTTACAAAGCAAAGTTTGCAGAATGAGGTTTGAACTGTTATGTGAGAGGGAGGAAGTATTCCCATATATTTCTTGTAAAAACTAGGTTCGTGCAAATTTCTATAAATTAATGTGTGCTTATGGGTGGAAACAGAAGCCATTGAAGAGAATGGATTAATGTCACTTTAGAGGAAATGATACAGTCTATGACAGCAGGATACTATAGAGCTACCTCTTGTCTCCAAGGTACTAATCTCCACCTTTTCAGTGGAATTAAATGTCTGAGTGCTTCCTAAATTTCAGGACAGTTATCCCGAACTATCCCTGGAGGTACCCAGCTGAGCACTGAAGTGGCCAACACCCACTCACGTCTCGTGTTCAGCTCCAAGCACCCAGCAGACACGCAGGGACATGCAGCTGGGAAGAGAGCGCGAGAGCTGCACCTGCGCTTTGCAAATTTAGTGCATGTCCAAGGTGGACAACCCGGGTGAATTGAAACCCCTGTGGCAGCCATAAGATATCCCCTAACTCCTTGCAATTTAGATGGTTACACCCAGTTGCCCACGGCTGTTCCCAATCCAGTTTTTAGTATCTCCAAGGGTGGAGATTCAACATATCTCTGAGCCCCTGTCCATATTTACCTCATGGTGAAAAATGTCAGTTATATTAATGTCTTATGTGGTCAATTTACACACCTCTGACATAAATCAACAAAGGATCTTGGAGTTACTTCAGGAGTACATTTGTCCCAAAGCCTAAGTAACTGTAGCATTGTGAAGGCTTCAAGAAACTCAACTGTGCATGAAACAACAATGTAATTTTTTTAGTGGAGAATCGTAGGTCTGTACCATTTGGCTCCCTGTAAGGATTTCCATTGAATACAGGACCAATGAACTTTTGTGAATAAAAAGGGTTAGTATTTTATTCCTTGAAGGGGAAGATGTGCTAAAATGTCTTCACTGAGTGTGATATTGATTTCTAGGAGAAAAGTTCATAACATACAGATTGCTAATGCCTGGCAATTTTCCCACAGAAATCAGAGTTTGAAGAATGCCTGTTCTGTGAATAACTTTTTTGACTTGACAAACTAAGATTATGTACGTGAAAGATTCCACTTCCATTTATGTTAGGGAAAATCCAGAGCAGCTTAACTGAAGCCGGTACAGTTACCAGCTATTTATATTAGTGCAACTGACAGTAGGCTCCATCCCTGTTTGGTGATGTATCTCTTAAACATGCAGTTTTGTGTCCTGTCAGCATAAGCAATAGCAGAATTAGCCCGTATAAGTGTTATGTGATCCAACCTCGAAGTGAATTAAGCTCTTCATGATTCTGATGTGCTATAAAGGACCTCTGACTTGGGTGCAAGTATGATTTAGTGTGAAAGAGAAGCTGGCTGAAAATGCACCCAGGCTTATAGCTGCTGAAATACCTGTTTCTCTCCAGCTGACTCCTGGAAGACTTGCAAATGTTTGGGCACGTTCCTGTGTAGATATGAAGTGCTTCTTGGTCTTTCTATGAGGATAGACTGCTCTTAGACCATTTGTTTTCCTTTGTGTAAACAAAACTATGAGCTGAGCATTTGTCATCTTTGAATAACCATGTGTGACCCTCTTGATGTTTTTAATCACTTTCAGACTTAAGTGAGCAGTTTCTGTTTATGCCTTTACAGTAGTGACATAACTACCAGGTGATGTCACCCCCAACAGTACGGGCAAAACCAATATAAGAACTCAGTGTAAAACACTAAAATGACTTTAATTAGTTTACACAGCTGAAATGGCAGAACTAGGTAGGGTTTTCTGCTCCTCAGCAAAAATATGGGGTTTTTGTTTCCCTACTTCAGATTTAAAGTAGGGAGAAGAATCTTGCTTTCAAGCACTGCATTCAGCTTTGTGATTTCTGAGCCATCTCCCATCTTGCTATAGACATTCCCCATGATTTGGATGCTAGTTTTAGTTTGTCGTACCTTACTTTCTCCTTTGTAGATGTAGAAAGTGATTTTACCAGAGCTGGGCATTGGGAACGTTGGCTTTACAACGTTTAGAGGCTTCTGTGCAAGTGACTGAGAAGGGATGAAGCAATATTGCTGTTAACAGAACTACTGCAAACTACAACGATGCCTTGGGAGACAAATTACTCAAAAAGAAAAGCAAAACGTTGCAAAAATAGTTGCAAAACTTGCACCTCACAAAATAGGAGACTCTAAGCCCTATTTGATCCCTGCCAATCTCCCTCTCTTCTTCTCTGTGCCACTGTTCTTCTAAGAGAAATTTAAATGCATGTCCAAGCCTTAGGATACAAAGGCTGCATCATTCAGGCCACTTTAAGGCTAGTGGCTTCTCCCAGGTCATCAAACATCAAATATTATCTCATAAAACACATTACTGTTTTGGTGTGATTGGAAATCCAGTGGGAAGGTCAGTGCTGAATTGATGGGGACAGCAGCATGGAAACATCTGCCAGTGTTGACTGCAGCTGTCAGCGCCTTCAATGCAGATAGTCGTGAGTCAGTGTGAACAGTTTGCTTTCCTTGCAAAAAAAAAAAAAAAATCAAGGAAAAGGAGCAATTCCACAGAAAATCTTTTTCTAAAGAAAACTTGTGTCTGCAGGATAGTGTTGCAAAAGAAAATGATTCGATGTGTTGCACTGAAATGATGGGAAATTTCTACGAGTGCAAACAAGTGTGTGGCCAGAATCCCCTGCTTGGGAAGTCAGAGCTAGTTTTGATGAGCTTGGATCCAATCCCTGCCATTAGCTTGGAGACTTTTCACCAGTATCACAATGAGAGGGCATCTGGATTACTTATAAACACAGCCCTTATTCTGAAAGTGGATGTTTAATAATATAAGTTTAATAATCTGTTCATCATTCTCTTCATCCAACTTAGGACATAGTTCTCAGCATCTTTCCAGCTTGTACCAACACTCACAGCAACAGCACTTCAACCCTTTGCTGTCCAAAGACAGGACCGCTTCTGTGATGGAAGCATGGCCTGAGCACTGGGTCACTTAGCAGGCACATTTATACACCTGGTCACATGCCAGGCATACCGCCAAGCATGTGGCATGTCTGATGGCTGACAGCTACTGTGAGGAAGGTGCCTTTTGGCAGTGCTCTGAGATATGGCACGTCATCTCCTTGACCTGACATGCAGACTGAGGCCAGCTGGCTGTATCCAACAGGTTCAGATGTTCCTAGCGGAGGAGATGCTGCCTACTGTGGAGGACGTTCACACCATGGCAGCCCTGCACATTAACACACAGACACCTAGATGCTCTTCCAGCTGTCTAGGGTTTGCCAGTGCCAAACATTAGCCCATGGGGTAGAGCTGTAAGAGTCGTTTTGGCAGTGGTGAGCTCAGCTATAAATTCCTGTGGCGTCTCCGTGTGATTCCAAATAGCTTCTTTGGACCACGCAACATGGACCAGGGGCACAGCAAGGACAGACTTGGTCCTCACCAGATTGCAAAACCTTCAGTGGTAAGTCTGCAGGCTTTCATAGCTGTCCACTGGTAAATTTGGATTGGATTCTGTTCTACTGGGAAGCCTAAGTAAAGGAGTGCTCTACCCAGCTCATCAGCAAAGGGGGCCCATCAGAGCTGGTGTTGACAACTCCAAGCCAGTTGTGTGGTTTTAAAGGGGAGGCACAGCTGGTTTGTGACTTCAGCCCTGATGCACGGCTGTAAACCCAGCCTTGCCAGCCGCAGAAGACAGGAAGCTTCAGGCAGTTGGATGCAGGGCTTTGAGGTATTGGTGCACAAGGCAGGGCACTGTCTGCTTTCCAGCTTTTTCCTGACTGCCTGACTTCATCCTGATGCCATCCTTTCACAGGGTGCCGCGGTGTGTGTTATCTGCTGTGCCATAGGGGACCAGGCCACCCACCACGCCTATCCCAGGTCCTCTGCAGGAACACTGGGCAACGGAGGCTGGGCTGGGTGCTCTGGTTTGCCTATCTGGCGATCACTCAGAGGAGTTTCAGACTAACTAGCTCAATCATGCCGAGCAGCCGCTCAGTGTAGACTTCACGAGCTGAATAAATACTCCAGAGCTGCTTAGCAGCAAACTAGCATGCCCATGCTGCCAGCTACGTACAAACTGCCAGCCATAGCAGTCTTTACAGCATGGGTATGCCTGGGGGACGAGAGAACCAGTGATTAGCGAAGCATCCTACAGCAACCAGCAGCCTCCAACAGAGCCACCAGATTAAAAACTCACCATGTGGTGCATTCTCAGGCTAGATAAATATTCAAACCCTTGCAGGCAAAATTTGTGGCTAGTAAAGAGTACCCTGAAATTTGCAGACAGGAGCCTTTGACCATATGATATTCCTAAAAGCTGCAAGGAGGAGCTGTTTTGAAAGCAATTTGTACCTCCTTCCTTCTCTTTCCTGGAGAAAAGAAGGAAGCAGATTTCAGACTATTAGTGTTATCAAATGGGCACCTTAATTCACCCACTGGTCAACACAAAAAAGTGAAGCCAGATGAAAAATAACTGAAAGGCATCTCTGTTTGCTTTGGAGCCTGAAAAGGAATTGGACTTAATCCCAGGGTTACATCATTTTCAGATATCCCTTGCTATAATCAGTACTTTATCCACTGCCAGCACATTAGCTGAGCTGTTCAGAAAGATCACTTGCGTAGAATGAAACATGGATTCAGCTTCAAACACTGCGTTGACTAATTGGTACTGTTTATCTGCTGTAGCCACACAGCTCCCTACGTACCATACAAATTGTCAAGGAAGACATCCTCTGCCCTGAAGTTCATGTTAGTCTGTAACAAGACGTTGGTTCAAGGGTAGTGACTAATAAATTTGCAATTTATATACGTTGCAGTGGATAATGTGGGGACTGAAGCTTAGATTTCGGTCTTCCTCCTCTGTGTGACCTCAGACAATCCCTTCTCTTTGCCTCTTGTCCGTTCATGCCCCGAATCCTTTAATCAAGGTTGAGATGCCTTGTGCTAGGTCTGTTTCTTCACTGCAAAGGGTACAGTTATAGCAATAACTGACTAGTTAGTGCTGGATACAGGGTTCGGTGTTTCTGGAAAGCTCAGACCTCTTCAAGGAGGATTGCCAGAAAGGATGCCAGCCCACAGCATGGCAGCAGCCTGAGCCAGCCTTACCTGGCTTTGACCCCTATAGCTCAGTGAAAGCTAGAGCTTTCAGTATCAGCCACGGGTCCTGATCAGCATGTTGTTATATCTGTAACGACTGGCCACATGCCTGTCTGCATTTGCAAAAACAAACTGTGAAGCAAACTTTGGTCTGACTTGCAGAAGGCTTTTAAAAATGCATCTTTTATCCCAAAGCAACAGGAAAAGAGAGGGATGTTCAGGACCTGTGTTGAAGTGCACCCAGAGAGGCTGAGATGCACAAAAAGGTTGTGAAATTCTCTTTTTGGAGTCAAACCTGGAAATGGTCTGAGGTTACCAACAGACACAGATGTTTCCAATAAGGCAAGGAAGTCAGAGTCACATGGGATTCCTGTGGTCTTCTCACATTTTCAAGAGACTAGGTTTGCATTCTTCTTAGCACTAATGAAGTTATTTTTACATTCGAAGCATCATCAGATAGGGGTGATGTAAAAATATATATATTTTTTAGAAAACTTTATCACTTTTACGATGGAGTAAAGGAATGCTTATTTGTGCAAATTGCTCAGTAAGCACAGAATCCAAATAATTAGTGTGTCTTCAAAGTGTCGGTTGCATTTCCTTGATAAACGTTGTTCTGTCAGGAATTTGAGGAGATTATGAAAGTGTGTTTCAAGCTCAGACTTGGCCAGGAATATCTCAATCTGGGAGCAAGTTATATTTAAAATTTTTATTGCATTGTATTAATTGCATTTTCATTTTGTGTTTGTATAGATAAATATAGATATAGATGGGTATAAATATGGAGAAAAAATATACCAAAACCAAGTGTAATTATGTGTAAAGATGTATCTTACCTAAATTAACAAAGATGCAGGGAGAGGAGCTTTTTCCAGAACTAGTATAGTTTTGCAAGTTTACTGGTGAAATCACATAAGCTAATATCTTGTTAGATCTCAGTGACACAGTTCTGGTACAAATTGTGGTTAGTTATGACGAGTGGATGAGGCTACAAAATACATGAAAATGTCCCCATTAAAGTAATCACAATTGTTCTTTTTACTATGAAAGGAAGAATGTGTGTGTGTGTGCATGTGCTGACATTAAAAAAATGACCTTAATATAAACAGAACAGTCAGAATATGAAATAAGACAAATTTATAGCCAAATTGCATGACTCTTCACTACAGAAAAGCACTGTTTTTCAACAAAAGCTTACAAAACTCCCTCTGCCCTACGATCACACTAATATTTTTATATTACTGTGAAATGCCAAAACCTCAAACTAACTTGACTGCAGGCTTCACTGTGAATGTTTTCTGCAGCCTAAGGAGTTCAGATGATCACTCTGGATTATATCAACCATTCATAGAATCACAGAATGGTTGGGTTGGAAGGGACCTTAAAGCCCATCCAGTTCCAACCCCCCTGCCATGGGCAGGGACACCTCCCACCAGGCCAGGTTGCTCACAGCCCCATCCAACCTGGCCTTGAACACTTCCAGGGATGGGGCAGCCACAGCTGCTCTGGGCAACCTGTGCCACAGCCTCACCACCCTCACCGGGAAGGATTTCTTCCTAATATCTCATCTAAATCTTCCCTCTTCCAATTTAAAGCCATTGTCCCTTGTCTTATCACTCCCTGCCCTTGTCAAAAGTCCCTCCCCAGCTTTCTTGTCGGCCCCTTTAGGTACTGGAAGGCTGCTCTAAGGTCTCCCCGGAGCCTTCTCTTCTCCAGGCTGAACAACCCCAACTCTCTCAGCCTGTCCTCACAGCGGAGGGGCTCCAGCCCTTGGATCATTTTCATGGCCTCCTCTGGACTCGCTCCAACAGGTCCATGTCCTTCTTGTGTTGGGGGCCCCAGAGTCATTCATCCCAAATGACTCGTTTTTGTCAAGGGCCCAATTCTGCAAAGCCAGGACTTGCTTCTGCGTGTGAAGTCCCTCTGCATTTCTGGAGGATCACTGGAGCGAGCATGTGCTCCAATGCTGCTGACTGGAGACCCCCCTCTGCCCAGCTGTGCAACAAGGGACAGCAAAGAGCTGTCCAACCCCAGCCAATAATGGTCTGAAAGTCTTAAGCCTAGAGATGGATAGCTCTTTTAACTTGCGTCCTGCTATTGTAATTCTTGATCCAAGCTGTCCAACTGAGCTGGAGGTCTGTGGGCTATTCCCGTATGGCAAACAGGGAGATCTGAGGTTTAGGCACTAGACGGGGAGTCGAAGCCTAAAGTCACTCCAGTCTGCTACTGACACACACGGTGACCTTGACCAAGCCACTTCATCACTTTCCATTTCTCAGAGGCTTTTCATGTCCTCTAAATGAGGCTAATCCAG
>NW_009626965.1:200114-202978 GCF_000690535.1 Cariama cristata
CTCAGTAATAAATTTAAAGAATTAGCAGCAGACATGGGTGTGGGCAGGGACAACTGTGTTTGCAGGTATGTGTATACGTTTGCACAGTAGCCTGTGAGTTCACGTGGTTACAATGTGATGTTAGTCGTATAGAGATTCAGGGTTTGGAGGTTCAGGCCTGTACGTTTTAGACCTGTATGATGCTCAGATAGTTTAAAGGACAAGTCCAGCAATGTTTCTTGCATGGTGTGCTAGAGTTAATTTTTGTTTTGCAAGCTGAGATGTTACAAGAGGAAACTCAGTGGGAACCGGGAGATAGCTTTGCCAAGTCTGTCCACACACCATCTTTGACACCTGTGTCGGGCTGACCTGCTTCGGCAGACCATGATTCTCAGTTCATGGGACAGCCCTCCTGAGTTGGCGATCAGTACCGTGTCTAAAAAATGCAGAGAAGGAAAAACGTAGATTGAATCATTACCATGTCAGAGTAAAACTTCCTTCCTCTCTGTCCATTCTTATGCTTTGAAAAACCTTTAATCTGCTGCACATACTTGGGTGCTTCACGGAGGAGGTTAGCATTGGCTGCTGTGCCATTTGAGGAATGTGAGTGTCTTTTTATTTATGGCAAATCCAAACTCTCAGAAAACAAAGTCTCCTTTCCGTGACTTCCCCTGTCTTGTGGAGAAAGCTGTGTACTTGCAAAGGCCTATCTGGGAAATTACTAGTTGTCTCTCACTCCCCACGCAGTGCTGAAATGGAAGGAAATTAAATCTAAAGTAAAACAAGAGGGACAGTGCTGCTGCACACCATGGGGCCTTGTTCCTTGTTCATTATAGTGGTGTATTCATACGCTCCAGGCATCAGCTTAAATCAAACCCATTGTGCCAGGTGCTTGCTGTACAGCTGTAAAATAAAACCAGAATCTCCGCCTTGTTTGAGGCAAGGGGCAGGAGCAAGTGTAGACAGATACAGTGAGAAGCACTGAGACAATGTGGCAGTAATAATTTATCTGAATGCTAAAGACTGGATCTACAACACCAGCTGGAATAATCTGTTAATGTAGTTCAAATCTTCCTTTAACCACAAGGAACAACTTTTCTTGCTAGTTCATTCTTCCTCAGCACATCTCCCATGCAGCTTCCAAAGAAGGAACAGTGCAGAGTCTCAACCAAAACTGACCATGTGCATGCGTGCACGTGTGCTAGAGCCCGGAGCAGGCACTGCCTCTGGCGATCAAGCCATAGGGGGGAGAGAGCACAAAACTCTTGCTGGGTCAGAGCAGTGCTCTTCTGGACTAGTGGGACAGGGCATTAGACCGTCAGGTGTATCTAACTGTGCAAAACTTGCAGAATATAGATTTGTTTGCCAGAGGACAGATGTCTAGGTGCAAGCACTTTGATGGTGATGTGGGTTTGTCCATCTCACTCAGTACCACTTCCCATCTTGATGCAAAGGCAGGTGCTTGTGTTCCCATTCCAGTTCCTCTTCCCCTCCCATTCTCCCTAGCCCCAAGCGCACAACTGCATTTTGCTCCTCTGAGAAACTGTACAAAACAGGGCTTGTCTGGGTTTTAGTACAGCACTGAAACTATCACAAGTGCTGAGCTTTACTGCAAAGTATGATTCGAATTGAGGCAAGAAATTACCCTACTTAAGTGTTGACTTGGGATTTCCAGAGCAGTGAGGGACTGGGCAGGCTCCCTGCTTGGAGGATATTCCTGTGTGGGGCTCATGGAAAGGGCAGCCTTCGGGATATGAGCTGAGAAACGAAAGGGGTTCCTAGTTTGTTTTAAAGAGCAGAAGGCAAAACAAGCCAATGGAACAGCATAGTTCAAACTTTCCTCTGCATGGAATGAGTAGTTCTGCAGCTGTGGGGTAAATGAAATAACTGTCGGAGTAAAACCCTTACTGGAGCAGTGCAGTGATAATAATGCTATGCTATGGGGGTAGAATTGCAGAACCTAGGAGACCAGGTGCAGAAAAGTGTCTGGGTATGTAAATTCTCACAGAAAACATTGCAAATGTGTTCAGTAGGTGTTTAGGTTCTTAGAAATCAATAAAAACAGGAATTGAAACTCCTATAACAGAACGAATAGGATTTTGACGCAGGGAGAATCACCCTGTGACAGATGTCTAGAAAACCCATGCATGTTTCTTGCTGAGTGAAAGTTGATGTTGCATTTGTGTTGTGTTTCCCTCGTGCAGCTTCCAGCAGTGGGCTGGACTTGCTCTCCTTATCCTTATGGGAAAGCGAGGTCATTGTTTGCTGTAAGACTGCAATAAATTCCTAAAAATAAGCAGCAGCCCCAGCTGAAAAATTTGGACTCACTCTGGGTCCATCTGCACCAAGAACTTGTGAGGGGAACCCTAGGTCTTACATCAGTGATCAGAGGGCCCTCAGCAGCTTGCTAAGCATGCAAGGCCACCCAGAAACAAAAGCACTGACAGCAGCAGCTTTACCTATAGTCCAAGGCACAGAAAGTGATGACTTAAACTACAGCTTAATTCAGTCCTTGGCTTTTCCTGATCAGGACCCCATCCTGGATGTGAAAGCATGTGGTACCTGCCAGACCCTCGGCAAATACCCTGCACAAAGTGCAAAAAGAGCGAACAGTGTCAGATTGAAGAGTTAGGGTGGAAGTTGTGAAGACAAAGTCGCAGTGGCTGTAGGAGTGGGACAGGCAGTAGAGTGGCTCACACCATGTCAGTGTGTCACACAACAGACAGGTTGAAGCATAACATTGGTAGCATCACCGCCACACCTCTCTGGTCACCCAGCCCTGGCATTACACAAGTAACTCGTCATAACTGCAGTGCCCTGCTTCCTGATCTGTTTTTGTTAATACACATGCAAATTCCAAATGTGTAAGTGGTATTTCGGAAGAG
>NW_009626965.1:203009-206442 GCF_000690535.1 Cariama cristata
ATGATGGTGCATGGCAGGGCAGCAACCACCCTGTGTGGGTGGCCAGTAGCTCCAGCTGGCCGTGTGCTGCTTTACGTGGTGCTGTTCTGCTGCCAGGGCTTCAGCTCTCCCTCTTACCTCTGCTGTAATTGCGGTCCCACCGAAGCCTGCAGGTACTGTGCTGTGTGTGCCAGCCCTTGCCCAAGGCAAGTGGATACACAAAGCCCAGCCTCTTTCAAAGAGGAGTGCAGGACTCCACCAGTGGTGAAGAACCCCTTCATGTATGTCCCTACAAGAGCCCGTACTTGGTAAATCATGGCCTACGTCCCACCCTGTACCACCAGCGACTTACAGACCACGGGGAGCGCAAAGGCAACTTGTTTCAGCATTAGCACCAATGATTGGTTGTCAGCTGTTAGCAGGTTCATGAGGAACTGTAAAACCCATTAAGTACTGCTGGCACACAGGAATACTGTTTTTAACTTAAGGCCGCATCATTAGAGCTATATGAAAAAGTACAGAAAAAATGTAACGGATAGCCTGGGCTGGGCCTTTGCTTGGTGTGCACAAATTCAATGAAAACATCCCCAAAGCTGTAATTATTTGTTCATAATTGGATACTGAGGAAGAAATTCTGCCACACAAACCTCCAATGAGTTCACTGAAAGTCGTGAGATCTGTTTCATTATAGAGTAGCCAAGATGAATGGTAGTTTGGGAAGGCTAGGTATTACTGGTTAACTATGAACATCACAAAGCACATGAGCAATGTCTATCATCCTGGGAACTCCCCTGAGTCCTCTCTTATTTCAAATTAGGAGTCTATTTTAGAGATGAGGAAATTCAGATTTAAGGTAGTTGTCTGATTTCACACCATGCTGTTTCACAGTGTCATGAATAGAAACCTCCTCCTGAAACAAAGAACAGAAAGCAGGAGATAAGATTTCAAATTCCTCTGCTTTAAACACTAGACCACGTTCCCTTCTCAGATAAGGTAGTCGTCTGATTTCACACCATGCTGTTTCAAGAATAGAAACCTCCTCCTGAAACAACAGAAAGCAGGAGATAAGATTTCAAATTCCTCTGCTTTAAACACTAGACCACGTTCCCTTCTCAGACCTGAGAATAAAACCAGCCGTGTGGACTCCCAAGTCACCCCACACACACCTATATGATGCTATGGTGCTACTTGCTTGATGATTCTTCTTTCTGCAGGCTCAAAAGTGCATAGGCTCTAATGAGGAGCTATTGTTTAACCCATCGTTAAGTCTAACCAGCAAGTTTCTGTTGATAGGCTGCAGAGCTTGAGAACAAAATCGTAACCTTTCCGCACATGCTATTGCTGTGTGGTTTTCCATTAATAGCCATGGAAAAGTTAACCTAAACATTAGGTCTTTTTCCTGGAACTAACAGCTCCAAAGCCAAAATCCCAGCGATCTGCTCATAAGCTTGCAGGACTACTGCAAAGCAGGCTGCTCGTTACTGTAAAAACAAAGCACAGAGCTGGCTTTTGAACTGCCGGACCTCTGTTCCTGAAGCAGGGGGCAGCCAGCTCATAAAGGGGAGTCACGGCCCAGTCATATCTCGATCCAGGGCAAAATTTCCCCTAGACAGAATTTCAAGGTTATGCCTTTAACGTTGATGGTCAGAGATCTGCCTCAGAAGCCAAGGCAAATCCAGCAAACAGAGATTGCAGGCACGGGAATTATTTCTCACTAAATACTGGTAGGACAATATTCAGCAGACAGTAATTCCCGTTTCCTCAAGCCATTAGCACTGCCCTGCACAGGGTAGTTTTCCTGAGTCATGTAACATGGAAACAGCCATTAAGTTGTGTTCCTCTCACGTTCACATCATGGAAGATCCTGTCCTGAACCATGCCCTGTCTTCTTTGCCCAAAGACAAATTACACCCAGAGAGATCCTCCCCAGATCACTGATTTCTGGAAGAATAGATTCTGCAGGCTCTTTCTTCCTCTCCAGAGGGATGTTTACCACTACACTTGATTAGTTATTCCAGTTATCGCTGCCAAAAGAATGTGCTTCATTTTTCATTTGAATTTTTCTCTCTTTTCCTCATACTCAGTAGGCTTTGTTATTCAACCTCCAGATGAAAGATTACAGTCCTGTCTGAGGCAGTGTCTTTGATGTGTCACTCAGCATTTCTCCAAGACTAGCTACCTCTTTCCAGAAAGACAATGGGAAGAATGACCAGATCTTCCTGGAAATGACACCCATCCCACAGCGTAAATAAGCCAAAACTAGCTCCTGCAAAAGTAATCAGGCCTGTTTGCTGACATACAAATGCCCACTCATCACTGAAAGAGCCATGCTCCTGAACTCTGGCACGAGCCAGAGATTGAGGCTATTAAACTCATTCCCACGCTCAAATTTGGCAAGGTAGAAGCCTGTATCATCTTGTTTCACTTCTTGTAGGAGTTTGGTCTGAATGTTTTCTTTTCAGTAGGTTCCCCAGCTGGTCCAGTCCTGCATAATGTAGTTACAGATATCAAGAACCAGAGGCTGGCAGAGCAATGGGTATTATCTGGGTTGTGGTAGGTCTAAGAGCCAGGCACAGATGAGAAGTTATGAGTAAGCTTATGAGTAAGATTTCAACTGGAGGTTGAATTGGCAGAACCACTCTTTGTGCTGAGGGGCCCTCAGATGCACAGTGCTGTAGACATAGGTATATGCGAACTTTAGTCACAGGCCAACATGACTGAGCTGATACTCTAAATAAGCTCTTACTTATTTCAAATTCTGTGAAAGATCTGCAAAAGTTGCAATACTTCATGGTGTTTAAAGTAGTTTCCTCTCTTCTTCAAGGTATGCTGCTTTTGGGTTGCTTGACTAGAACAGGATCATATAAAACAAATACAAACCATTGCCTTAACATCTGAATAGACGAAACCATATCAATGCATCCAAGAAAGTTGGGTAGTTTTTCTGCTTCTTTTTTCCTTCTGAATTTAGACAGGATGCTTGTCTGCAGTGGAGGTATCTGCCTCTGATGTAATTGGACTTCACTGGCCATGTGTAAGATCACTTGTCACTAGTTTTGATAATGTGTTTATCATTCTCATTTGGGGTAAATCCCATCTCTTTACTGGCTTCAGAAGGAAAAGCTGTTTTGTACCACTCTATTCCTGGGAGTTAGAAAGTCAAATCTAGCATGGTGTGTAGTACTGAGACCTGACAGAAAAGTCTGGATCTTGCTCTAAACCTTATCACTCTGCAGTACTTTTCACAAGGTCTTTTCAGGTAAACCATACCGGTCCATAGTTTTCAGTGCTGCCTCTGCAATAAGGGACCAGGTTATTAGAACTCTGTTGGAGTGATGATCTTATCAATAGAAGTCTTCCTCTTAATTTTGGGAGCAAATAGGTCAAGCCTCCAATTTATTGTTTATTGAGTAGCCAAGGTGGCAGGACTGCCCTGGGAATCGAAGGGGTTATA
>NW_009626965.1:206473-213511 GCF_000690535.1 Cariama cristata
AATGGTAGGTGTTATGAGCAATGCTGAGTTCTAGGTTCTGTATTTAGTAATGAGACACAGATGGGAATGGCTTTGTTGCAGTGATGTTTTATCACGAAATGAGACAGTTTTAATAGCTGCTTGGTGACTAACAGATACAGAGGTAGCCATGTAATTAGCGTGCTTGCTGCAGGAGGCAGTGCTTCCTGGCATGACCGACCGTACTCAGCACAGACTGATCTCACTGAGAGAGGCTGGCTAACAAAGCCCAGAAGCCAGTTAACAGTTTCCTAAAACTGTCTCCAGGCACCCTTGTGTGATTTAAAAGGCAGCACGCTGCCAGCTCAGGTCATGCAGGCAGGGATACTTCAAGCTCGCAGAATCCTACCACGTAGCAGAAGCCGCCTGGGATTTTGGGGGTTATCTTGATTGGGGTTCAGAGCACCAAACCCCCCTGGGAACCCAGAAGCTCCCCGACCAAGGCTGTTCCCAAATGATAAAATGTTGGTGGGAAGCAGATACTGGTTATTTTCACCCTGGTCTTTTCCCGGTATCACTTTGTCCAGGTACAAGGAGATGCATTTTTGGAGAGAGGTTTTGTAAAGCACCCCCTGCAAAAACCACTTTCAAAAGAGGGGGTCCACACCACGCCAGCTATAGGCAATTTTTCTCTGTAGCCACAGGAGAGGCAGCATGAGCCGTCTATGCCATTTGGCTCTTGCAGGCTGCGGACAGGCAAACTGCCAGTTTACCGCCTTCCTCTCCCCATGGGGCTTACAGCTGCTATCAGATCCACTGTGACTCTCCACTCTCTCTTCCTCCTTCTCTCCCCACTCATCACCCTCACAGATGTTTGGGGAAGTTTCATGGCTGGACTGAGTTCAAATCAAGCACCCCGGTTCCTTGGTAGGGAGGGTGTGGAGAATTTAGCGTTAGTTTCCCTCATCCATGTATGTGCTTTGCTTTTAAAGTAGCTACGGTTCAGTAAATCATCTCTTTGCAGAGACTAGTGGTAACTCTCACATACATTTAATGTTTGCCTGTTACTCATTTGGCCAGTAACTCCTAAAAGATTTTGTGCATGCTTGATTCAGATTCGGATATCAAATCACAGGTTAATTTTTTACATCTCTTTTTTCTCTCTCTCTCTTTCTTTTTTTTCCTTTTTCTCTTTCTTTCTCTTCTCTTTATTTCTGTTTTTCTTTTTATTTCTCCTCTTTCTCATAACAACAGGGTAAAACAGGATATTGTTTATGAGAAGTTTGAATTACTAGTGACCCATACAAAACAACATTAAGGATCATATCTTTTCCAGTGCCTCTTTTTAAACCCAGGAGCTGAGAAGCCAGTCCCAGTGTTTTACGATCTTTAAATGTTGATATTTTTCCAGGTATTAATTCCAGCTTGATAGGAAACCAAGAGAAACAGAAATATTTTTCATCTTCACTTCAAAAAAATGTGCTCCATCTTCCTCTGTTAAAGAGATATCTTTTCAGTACTGTGGAGGGCATGCCACTGCGCTGGGACTGACTTGCCTTTCCTAAATTACCTTTCCGCTGTGCCGTGAGTGAGCCTCGCCCTGAACAGCTGGAACCACAGAGAGCAGGGCTGAAATGGAACAGAGGAAAAAGCTCCCTCCTAGTTTGAGTCCTGCTGTGATGGGGGCTGGAGACCTAGCTGGTTAGAGAAAAAAGAAATACTGCAGTGTCCCAAGAGAAGGGGCCATCCTCCCCACAGCTGGATTCAATGTGCTGAATCCCAGTCAGTGTCTCTGTATGTCATTGTGCACTGTGCTCTAAGTGACAGTCTCTCTCCCAGTTAGTTTCCAGACTCAGATAAAAGCAGAAAGAGAGGCAGGAGGAGGTGGAAAGTGGCTTGGACAAGGCTGTGGAGCTCCTAGGAAATGCCACAACTTGGCTGAGGCATCTGCTGCTCTTTGCACCCCTGCTTGCCCGATCCATGTCCAAGACGCAAATGCTTCAGCTTGCTCTCTTGAACACTCGGCAACCACCACCCTGTGCTACGACCTCAGTAGCCTCATGTCCCCCTCACCCCACATCCCACCCTTCCCTTTCAACCCAGGCAGCGCTCCTCAGTCAACCAGATGTGAAGAACAAAAGGAAAAGCTTGGATCAAGTGTGTAACCCTACGGCACTCCGCATGCAAAGAACTCATAGGGCGAGGCCCACAGTCAGAGGAGACGAGCCTCCCACGGCCGAGTGCTTTGTTGTCCTACAGGCAGTGCTGCCTGCCTTCATCCCTAAGATAATTAGCTGTCGAAGGTGAAAGAGCAAGGCTGCTCCAAGCAGAATTCATTATGCACATGCCTGCAAGCAGTACGCTCTAGAAAAAACAACATAAAATGTGACAGTGAATTGCCCTCACTGATTTTGCTGATTCCACTAAATTTCACATCTCATAATGTCTCCATATTGCTTCAATTGTCTCTTCTGAGGCACAGCTGTGACTCTCCCCACTGAAGCCTTGTGGCTGCAGAAAGGGAAATAAAACCTAGCCAAGGCGTTCAACACAGCAGCCTTTTAATATACAGCCTGTTCCCTACATTCATACGTTCTGTATCTCCAACTACTCTCTCCCTGCTAGAAAGACTAATAGAATTGGCTCCTCTTATTCTCAAAGCTGTGGTATAATCTGGTTTTTCTCCTGGGACGAAAGGTGACTTCTGTTTAAGGATCCAAAGTAGTATTTAGTGGAAATGGGTTCAGTTCCTACTTCCCAGATGTTCTGCCACCATCTTCCACATCCACCTCATCTAAATTTGGACACCTGAATAAGGTAATAAACCTTAATAGATAGCCAGGAGGGGCTGCTAACTGCTGGCCATTGAGACCCTCCTAAAATCATGTGAAGGTCCTTATGTTTCCACTGATTGTAGAGAGATCCCACACTCTTCTTACTGTAGTACCTCAGACACTCACTCTGGTTTTGCATCCAGATCCCAAGGCTGGACAAGGCATTTGGGCCCATTTATTTCTAGAGGGTCTATTACTGCTCACGTCAGTTTGTGTTATCTGTGGGATGAACTGAATTGTGCTGGCAATGGAGAGCCCTGTAAAAGCTTGAATGGATGGGTGATTAGCCAGCCAACTTGATCTTCAACGAGACAGTCTTCCAGATAAAACAGCACTGAACCATGGAGTAGGTCAATGATGCTGATGTTTTATTTTTCTATTGCAATTGCATGGTACAAAGCCCAGCTGTGAATCAGGGACCCCATCTGGTAAGTGCAGGTGGGAAAACACATCTCTTGCCACACATTTCAGAGAAAGCTGGGTCTTCAGAGCTCTAGGATTGCTTGTTTGTGGTCACACTCTGGCTAGCACAACCTCTGTGCTTTTGTGTCTGTTATCATATCGCTAGATATAAGATAAGAGCCCTGTTTAACATCCAGCTTTTTGGTTGAAGTAGTTCTCTTCCTCCTGGGTCTGCTTTGCATCTGTACCCAGGGCACTAGTAAAACATTTTCTGCCTCTCCTGTGCAATGGCATAGTAATTTGTTTCCTGGATATCTCCTTGTCATTCAATCTGACGATTCTTCTCCCTAGGAGATGTTGGCTTCTTCTCCTCTGAGGCAGTGTAGCTGCCAAAGTCCATCTCAGCCCACTTGGACTGAAAACTCCTATCTGGCATTCTCCCCCTCATCTGCACGGGTGAGAGAAATGTCAAGCAATGAAACACAAGAACTGCCCTGGTCTGTCGGTTCACGTGAAAGGAGGAGGAAGCCTGAACTGTGTATCTGCCCTTCACACGGGTTGGATGCCTTGCAGAATTACCCATTGGACAGCGGTAGAAACAGGTCGCTGTCAATTCACTGCAGAGCAGCAGACCCAGGCAGCAAAGGAAATAAGAGATAGGGAACAGCATGCTTGAGCTGAGAGAAAGGCACGCTCTGTCCTGTTGTAAGGGGAAGAAGGTTTGAACTCTGAAGTTAGACCAGCATAACGCACAAGGGAATGAGGAGGAGGTATCTGATGAGTACAGCTACATGCTGTGCTCGCTCTGGGTCAAGTCTGGCTCTCGTGTCTGCGCTGCCGTGCTGTCTGTTCTCCGGTCTGCATCTGAGCGGCTTATGCTCAGCCTCCAGTCCAACTACCTGTTCAAACCAGACAGCATGTCCAACAAGCCCATGTTAAAGCACAGTTATCAAGGACACTGGAGATTTAATCACATTTGAAAAAAGAGCTCTTTAATTTCAAAGCAACCCTATTACTGGAGAAAGAGAGTTATCATTAGTCATGGATATAAGCAGTAGTTCATGGGCATAGGGTCCCTAGGTGGTAGCTGACTACAAAAACCGGGGTAAACATAGTGCAGCTATACTTTGGTATGAATTGCTAGCACCTTTCTATGATAACGGCCCTGCTGATCTAGCCAAGCCAAGTTTTCATCAATAAGAAGTCAAATCTTTGCCGGCGCACGCGATGCACAGGAGGTACTCTCTTACCATTTTGGACCATGCCTTGGGCATTGCTGTGAGTACTAGATGGCTTTTAGTCCTCCAGCCCTGCCCCAGCCCCAAACCCAAAGATTTCTGAGCCTCACTGCATCCTCTTGAATGCTCTTAGGGCGGTGCTCAGTTCCATTTGGATCAGCAGCACCATAACCTCACCCCTGGAGCATCCAGACAGAGTATCTCTCCACACAAAAACAATTGCAACTTTTTGTTCTCTGGCTGGGGTTCCTGGACTGCTGCTTTTTGTTCGGGTTTATTTTATTCTCAACATAAATAAAGAAAACAAAACTAGTGCAAGTAATAGTCTGAAACTGCTAAAGTTACATTGCAGGAGACATGGAACTAGAACAAGGAAAACATTCTCATGGGGTTTTTTTTTTCTGAGTAGAATTGGTTAATCTTGGGTTCAGACTTTACTCACTCAGCAGGCCTGCCCTACAATATTTACTTACAATCACAGCAAAGTGCATTAAAACAATGTTAAAGCAGTCACACCAGCCCACAAAGAGCAAATAGAACTAGGGACGCTCTGAGATGAGACGGCGGTGTGCTTATTTCAGGCCTTCCTCTGCCTATCAGCTGGTGCCCCATTTTTGGCCAGCACCAGAGATGCTGGGATGCTGTGGAGGGAGCGCAGTGTTCCTGGTCAGGGGCGCTGCCCACTCTGGTGGTTCATTTTGTATTGGCATTTTGTCCTCTGCAAGGGATGGACAACCTGTCCCCGCTACACAGATGCTGAAGGTAGTGCGGTGTACGGAGCAGTGGTCAAGCCTCTCCTCCCTTTTCTCCTCTACGTTGTTGTGCTGTAAGGACAAGCCTTAACTGAGAGACCATTAATCCTCAAGGAGGGGCATTACCTCGGGCATATTCATGACCATTATGTGGGTCTCTGCTCTGCCCCAGAGTCTGATTCCTCGAGGAGAGCCTGAGTTGAAGCCAGAGGTTCTTCCTGGTGACAGAAGGCCAGGGCCGAGCCATGCAGAGAGGGCTCAGCTGCCACTGTGCTCAGAGCAGCCCTGACGTGATGCTCTCATCTTGAACTTGATGCAGTTCAAGGCGCTGTGAAATCTTTGTTTTCCTTAAATGACCTTTGCTTGCACAAGACAGCCTGCACTCAGCTGTGGGCTGCTCTGCATACTTCATCGCTTCAGCAAGGAATCCACTTTCCTCTGCTGAACGGCTAAGGCTCAGACAGATGTTTCTTCACATCCACGGAGCATGATGATATAATTGGCAGAGCTCTTGGAGAGGAGCTGTCTGTATCTCTTTATGTGTCAGCCCCTTCCACGCCAGCTCCTCTCATCCGTGTCAAATCCTTCTCCAGCGCCCTTCTGCCCTTCTACCAGCATCTCCCTTACTTCGCTTTGAGTCCTGCCTCTGCAGAGCATTTGTCCGTAGGCTGGGTACAGCAGGGAGAAGATACAGAGCCGTGCAGAGGATTAAAATGGATGATGATGTTACCCCAACAGATCTACTCCAGCCTGCATGGGCTCAAGGCTCTGTTTGGCATTTTTTCACCAGGAAAAACATTTACTTTGGGAGAGGAGAGAGGAGAGAGGAAAACAGAAAAAAGGCTAACGCTCACAAATCCAAAAACAAAGTATGGACTCAGAAATTCTCTAGTGCCTTTTTGGATGATTTCACGTCTAAAAGAATGAATCCGTAATACAATAGTGCTGATTCTGACATTTGAGTATTTACAGTGGGATCTTTTGCAGGTGGAACTTAGGAGGAAAAAAAAAAAAAAGAACAGCTCAGAGGGCAAAGGTTTTGTTTAAAAATGTACAACAAACTGTAGCTTAGCATCAAAACCCAAGAAAAGCCATTTATTGGCTTCTTATGAGCACTAGAATATCAAGACATCCTAATGAAGAATGGATGTTTTTCAGGAAAAATTGTGAGCAAGAAACTGTCATAGTTAAATGTAGTTAAATCTTCCCTTTTGCCTGGTTGGTAAATGATTAGAAATAGTACACAAAAGCCAGGTATTTGAAGGAGAGAGAGGCTCCAAAGGTGCAAAGTCCAGATTTCACGTTGTTGGAAGTTTAAGACTGAGGTCTGGGAAGAGGCATCTGTAGAGGCAGGGACCACGGGTCATGCAATGAATCAGACACCAGCTCTGAAGAATAGGAATGGCTCTTGGCAGCTCTTGCAGCCTCAGTATGACTTGAGGTACTTGACACTCTGCTTTAAAGATCCTGGAGTCAGAAAACAGTATGGGAGGATTTCATCCTCCTTCACTGCAGAAGCTGTTGTTAGGGTTTAACCTCTTGGTTGCTCGGTGCCAGACTTGCTCTTATAACATCCGTCTCTGAGCAAGAGAGGGAACAGAGCAGTGTGCCCAGGAATACTTAAACTGACGTCAGAGTTGCACACAGCCAGGAAGGTGTCTCAGCTGTGATGCCATTGCCTCTAACTCTGCTTTTCCACTTTGTTCTCTTTTGTTTTAGGGCCGTTGCATCAATTTCACCAGGGTGAAGAACACAGAGGCCCCACCCAAATACCCGCTCAACAATGCATACCCTCCGTCATCTCCACCTCCAGCACCCATCTACAACCCTCCGCCCCCAGCTCCGATCTATACC
>NW_009626966.1:0-38199 GCF_000690535.1 Cariama cristata
AAATATTTCATTATTAAATATTCATTAGTTATAATTAATATAATATTTGTTATTAAATATTTATAAATATTAAATAGTAAATTCACATAATTTACTAATACTTCATATGAATGCCAGTGACCTCTGCTTTCCTTGTTCATTCAGCATGAACTCCTTAAAGTCCACAATGTAAGAAATGCCAAAAGAATGCATAAAAATTATTCTCATACTTACAACATTGTGATAAAATAAGACTTGCGAAATCTTTGCAGTTTGTAAGATTTAGCACTGAAATGCTCTTTGGGAATCTCGGTTTCAGCTCACTGCAGTATCTCACTGGAAAAACTACATACCTCATGGGATCAAGCCATTAGTTTTGTCATAAATGTTAAGAGTGATGTGCCTGTCAGCTTAAGTTCTGAATTAATCTGCTAGATCAGTAAGTGTGCTCTGAAATGTCCATGAGACTGCATACTTAATCTGGCTTCTTAAAATTTCTTCTAGCATCTTCAGGAGTTCAGCTATTCAGAGGGGATATCAGGCATTAATTTCAAAGTGCTGACATAACTACAGGCACATTGGACTATATTAAGATCAAACAGTAGGTCACAAAGCCTTGGTCAGGAAGCAGTTTAGCCTGCAGATTATCCACAATACCAGATAGGAGACATGCACATAGTCGAAGGATTGCACATGTGTGCAATGAGTCCAACACATGAGCAGTTCATTGGTAACCTCCAATACATACAAGTACATAGGCATACTTCTCTCAGGGTCAAGGCAAGCTGAGAAAATATTTGGCTAGAAGTAGACTGTCTTTAGTTCCTGAAAACTGTTCACTCTGGAGTTGTCCTACTTTAGGATGCTGGTAGTAAAAAAGTTGCAGCCAACCAGATTGTGTGTAGAACACAAGCACAAGATTAACTATCTTTGTCTTTATAAATTCTCTCATAATTGTAAAAAGGAAGGAAGGGGAGGAGCACAACAGGCAGAGATTCATCAGTCTAAATTATTGTCCCCCAACATGCAGAAGACACCCTCTCAGTTGTACTGTGGATCATGCTTATTGTACTATGGATCGTATCTGACAGTTTAACTCCTCATAATGTCTTTTATAACCTTTCTCTCCGCAGTGCAAGGAGAAGTTTTCTTTTAACCCTTTGTCTTACAACAGTAGAAGAGGCTGCAGATTTTATTGCTGTTTCTCAGTGCACTGTAAAAGATGGCAGTTTTCAGTCCATGAGAGCAGATTTCAGATGTGCAGTAGGCTGGGTTCAAGGCTCAGTGCATGCCATTCTGACCTCATTCCCTTCTCATCCTTCTCCAGAGTTGAAAGAAAAATGTACCAGTGACAAATGTTGCATCAGTCTTTCCTTCCTCTCTCTCTCTCTAGCAAGAGAAGAGACAAAACACACAATTTTGATGAGCACCATCTGAATAACTCACATAGGCAAGCCTGTATTTTTATTTTGTTCTTTAAAAAGCACTAAAAGAAAGGAAACTCAAAAGCCTGGTGAATAGTAAGCCAGCTAATGGCGTATCATCATAAAAACACTGGTCAACTCCTATACGAAGCCATTGACTAATATCCCTCTATTTCTTCTCCCCCTGGGATTTCACTGCACTACCTTTCCACTGTCATCCCAACTCCAAAACCCTCCATTACCAATATCACATATATACTCTTGATTTTCATCACCATTTTACTGTCTCCACTCTGAGTGGCTATCTTAACTCAGATTCCACCCTAGAAACCCAGCTTCTAACTGTGTCGCAGTGCCTTCATTGATTGTCGTCTCAGCTGTGAATAGCTAGCAGCAATGCTATCTCAGGCCCAGCATCTTTTCAGTTGCTTACAATTCTTTGGGGTACCCAATGTGCCATGGTTATTGGGGATGTGGAAAGAGCAGTGGAGTTTCTGAGAAAGATTAAATAGGCAGCAGTAGATGTTCAGGAAGGTTAGAAGGAGGAGACATAAGCTTGCTAGGAGGAAAGAATATATCAGCAGTGGGATTGCTCTGAAAGAGCTAAACGTTCTATGCTCTCCACTTGCCCACAAGCAATAAGCCATTAAACATGTCAGCGAATGAGAAAGAGAAAAAGACCCAACAACTCATGCTTTATTGTTTAGTTCAGAAAGTACCCAGCCATTTGAATGGTGCATGCCAAAGTCCATGCAAAATCTTACAAACAGCATGAATAACAGCCTGGAAACTTCAGCAGGCTTCTTTCTTTTCAAAGAGAAAACATCAACAGGCTTCTCATTTCCGTTCTGATTACAAATTCCATAAGGATGACCTCTTTTATGATACTTCAAAACTTTGGTCCATAAGCCAAATATGTTCCCAGAATTATTTCAGTCCTTAAATCAGAAGGACTAAAAGTGCTCCTAGTATAGTTTTACTTATAGCCTAATGCTTAGGGCTATTTGGATTCAGGATCTTTAAACTTCCATAGTGAGTTCAGGCATCTCAGCACTGAGTATGTTTGAAGAAGATCTTGGCTCATTTATCTCAGCAAAATGAATGCAAAAGAGTTGGATGGATATGAACAAGACCTAAAGGTAGTAGAAAATGTCAATGCCAAATAATCAAAACAAAATAACCTGACTATAGATGATGCATTTAAGGTGGAAATTGTCTTTTTACATGCCAGAAAATTGAGGGTCTGAAATAACCAAGCATAGCAGAAGTAAAAAAGATAGTACCAGGAACACAAATACTTTTAAGATGGAACTTGCTTTGATAAACATTACAGATTATGAGCACCAGAGTTGGAAGCAAACTGGACGCAAAGATAAGGAATAGACCTTCCTATATTCCTGTAGATAACAATTCCCTGAGAAGGGAGGAAATGCCAGTTTGATAAAATATTCTGTACTTGCTCTTCTGTATCAGTGAAGGTCCAAAATGCATACCCAAATCAAATAAAAATCCACCCCAAGTGTTGTAAGTAGAGTCAAGGAGGATTTGACACTCGTATGTCATTTGATTGCCAGGCACCTTTCATCCTTAAAAGCGAGGTTCACCACATAAGGAGGGGACAAATAAGATATTCCAGGAAATGTGGTCATGAACCAAATATCAGAAATCCTTCTTTGTCTTGCTAAAACAATTCTGCATGATTGAGCTTAGGAAAAGTTCTCTGCTATATATGGATTTATCACCAGTACATTCCTTTTACAGTTTAATTTTTTTCTCAAAATTTATTGCACTTACTTTAAACATACTGAATGAAAAATAACATCCTAATCTTCTGTCTATTGTATGATAAGATAAATAAATAACATCCTAATCTTCTGTCTATTGTATGATAAGATAAATTTTACAGCTCATTTCTTTAAAATTCATTATCCATTTGAAACATTATTTCAGGACTGTCCAGTAAAATAAACAGTCTCAGTTGGATTTCTGTGGCTTTGTTTGTGGCCTCAGTAGCACTAAAAATGCTTGTTTCTATCAAAGTAGCCTCATGAATTTCTATTAAAAAATGATACTGCTGTCTTTCTTATTTACTCTAGCCTAATTCTTGCTGCAAGTTTTATTACTTTATGTAACCTTACTTTTTAAATTGCCTCCCACCCTCAGATAATTATTAATTAGCCTTCTTCTTGTAAAATGTTTGGTTTGTTTGCTAAAATAGTGCCGTTTAAGCATTTTGTGGAGGTAAATGCATGCCTCACCTCCTCCGTAATCTATGCTCCTTGTCTTAACGATGCATTATGTTACCCACTTTTGACGTAAAATATAGATATCAGCTTCCAAGAGGAAAAGAACATTTTCACTTCTTTCCATTTTTTACTGTGAAAAATCTGATTGGAAAACTTGCTAGAAACATGCAGGCTGTACATGAAAGAATTTAGATTGTCATATTCTTGAATAGACTTTTTGTTCTGATCTTGAAATTTTTCACAGCTTTATTTTTTCCTTTCACGAAGAGCTGGGGACAGAGCCAGATGGTAACTCAGAGCTGGCCTGTGGTGAGATAACTACTTGAAGTCACTGCAGAACTAGGTGAGTGAGCTTTGCACTGCTTTGACTTGACAAGGTGACACTGTGACCATGGTCTTTCCCAAAACCCCTTTGGCCTTCAAAGTCAGAAATAACAAATAAAAGCTTTACAAAATAGTTTGAAGAAGGTAATTCTCCTATTATTCCTAGATAAAACAGCTTCTAGGCACAAAATTTTAAGAGCCATTTGAGAGAGCAAGTGGTGTAGAAGTTTGAAGTATGCTCTCCCTAAAGGAAAAGGAAAACAAAACCTATGGGGCAGTGAAGGAGTAGAACTTTGAAAACTTGGCATTAATGGGTGAAAGTAGGGCTCTCAGTAAGTAGTTTGGTTTAGAATTAGAAAGCAATGCAGGTGGTCAATCACTTGAAAGAAAATATATTCTCTCTCTTTGCATTCAGGGATGTGCAAATGTCAGACATATGTCGTATGTCTGACATTGTGCTACGGTTTCTTAGTTTTTTCTATGGGATTTTAAGCTGGCATTCAGCATTAAAATGATCAACAATTCCCATGGGACCCTGGAAACAGCTGCTGTATCAACAACACAGACAAAAACTGCCTGTTTAATTTTTAACATGAATGTGCAAAACCTGGAAAACCCTTGAGCAGAGGATACTACTTGCTCTACTAAAGCTCCTTTGCTGAAAGCTATGTTTTTTGTTATAGCTAAATAATTCTCTTGTTACTATGTTCAAATGTATGCTACACTAAATTAAGAGCATTTTTAATCTTGTTCATGTTATTCTTTTAGGATTATAAATGTAAGTGGACACAAACCCATGACAATATACAAAGGAAAAACATAATTACAAAAATATTAGTTTAAATGTTTTGTTCAAGTCTTCATTTTTCTAACTGTTCTGAGTTTGAGCATATCTAGAATGAGAGTCTGACAAAACAATCTTACTTTTGAACTCAGACCTGATTCACAGGATAAGCCTCCACCTCTAGACAGTAATTTCAAATCTTAACTAAACTTCTTAGGGCCTTCAGGCACCTTAATTCCCCTGAACTTTCATTGTAGGGAGCTTTTAAATCTAATTTGTAAAGGCTCTGTTTTGCTATATCTTTTGCATATTACAATTCAAGGGTGCATGACTACTGATCTTCTAAAACCGTGTTCTGCACATGCTCATAGCATAAACACAAAGAGTATGGGAAATCTTCTGCTAACATGGATATATTAATTGAAATGTAATTTTAAGAAGTCATGCAGCACAAGTATTTTTCTCCAAAACATGGATTATGTAATTTGTTTCCAATAAATCACTCAGTAAACCAGCCTAAGTCACCTACTGAGTCAGAAATTTCTCCTACTGTAATGAAATGCCTGATCAAGTGATGTCTGCTAATTCACTCAGTTCAGTCAAACTCCTACCATGATAGATATATTGTCTCTTTAAGAAGACATTCCACAAGCATACCTGGACATAATAAGAAATAAACCTGCCCATGAGAGGATTTCCATTATACCACTAAATAACCCTTGTTACATCAAAAAATATAATCTGAAATACAATAATGTGAATTAAATACAGCACTACATAAATGGTTTGTGTACTAAACTAAAGAAGCTGCAACATTTCCTGGCATTCCTTGTCATTCTTTAGCACTGATGGTGATCTTCAGGAATTCCAGTATTAATGACACATTTAAAAGAATCAAAATGTTTAGGAAGTTAATTTTGTATTTATACAGATAAAGCAGCATTAGGTAAATAGACATACCTGTACACAATCAGTGTAGTGGCAGACAACCAAAATAAATAACTATAAATGTCATCATAGGGAGCTGTTGCTATAAATAGAAGATAGTAATAATAAATTCTTTACCCTTTGTAACTATTTCTAAATATTCTGTGAAAAATTGTGCTATTCTTTAAAGGCATGCCCCAATACAACAAAGCTTTTAAACCATATTTTTACACTGAAATATAAAAAAGCATGAATTTAAATGAAATTGAGCAGTAAATTGACTTTCAACTATATATCAGCAAACTGCTTTTATACTTCATTCTGATATTTTCACTGGCAGTATATTTACGTAACTTGAAAGTAACTTATTGAGGGATATGATTTACTTCCTCCATCCTCTTTTCTATGTACTACTAATAAGCTTTCTCATGTGCTTGCTGATAAGAGACATTGACTACTGCAATGAAAAGGGAATACCATATCAGTCAGAATTAGAAAGCACTAAAAAGAAAAGCTTGAAACAAAATTAAATTGCTAATGGCAAGTGAAATATGAAATATAGGATAAATAATTTATCAGGGGAAAAAGGGCAATCCAAGCATAAAGGATTAAAACATTAATATAATATGAAAGGCAGTACAGATATTTGGACTTTTGCTTTAGAAACCTTGGAAAATCTTACCAAAGATTAATGACCAATATAATTTATTTTGATAATTAGTTAATTTCATAGATGGACATATATGGAAACACTCTTTTTTTTTTTTTTGGTGGGTTTTTTTTGTTGTTGCTTCTTTTTATGAGTTAACACAAGAAAGGTCTGGTTCTAAGCACAGTTTATTTCGATACTTGGTTTTAATGGCCACTGTTGCTGAAAAAGGTTCATCTTCAATGACAGTAGAGGTAAATCCATACTTCAAATAGTCTTCTTGACAATTGCTGACTTCTTGTCAGATCTGATTAGGTCATCTTTGGTTTGAACTTCGTAATGTGGCTGACAAAGAGCTTGTAATATGAGTAGGAGAAGTGTCAGCTCTGCCATTTTCTTGTTCACCTGTGCTCGCATTATTAGCATCATCTTCAATCCACAGGATGTTTGTCCATTTTGTGAGGGTTAGTTCAGTTAAAATTAGGCAATATAATCCATAAATCCACCTTACTGGGCACATATAAACTGCAATACATTGCAATATTCTGAGAATGAGTGAACGAATGAGGGCACCACTGTGAACCCCTCTGCATTGTGAACACCCACTCTTCCCCCAGGATGCCTTGCCTACCATACATGATACAAGACCATGTTCTGAATTTCATATCCTTTGTGTTTTGCATATGTTTGTATGTTTAGCTTACACATGCCTGTAAGCTAAGTAATAAATAAAATGAAAGTAACTGATAACAACAAATTTAAAATAGGAGTGGAAAAGACTATCTGGATTGTCAAGCAACCCTGCATTCACAAGTGTAATTCATCTAAATCAGAAAGGTCAGGGGAACAAATTTTTCATTCGACACAAAACAGTTTCTAGCACTCTATAATAAACCTAAGGCTTCTTACTAAATTCAGAAAAGCACTAATCTATTGGATGACGGGAAGAGAAAAGAGATAAAAAATCCATGTTTTGGAGTTCTTCAGTTGCAAAAGTTTCCCTGTTAAATGAAAACCCCACTTTATTCAAAGTTAACTACATCTCATGCTGCAAAGGCAAAAAGGAAAAAGAAAAAACATCATCCAGCTCTAAAACAAACTCCTGATCAACATTTTTTCCTGACCCCAAATGTAATGATCCCTTTAATGTGAAACAGTTGGGCAAGATATCTCAGCTAGCTGCCTGAGAGTTTTTAAAACTTATGTCTCCTGTAATAGCAAGTCATTGCCTGGAGTAGTTAGGCTATAGGAAACTGCAACCAACAAAAGATATCTTTATTCTTGTCATCAATGGCTTCATGAGATGGATAAAGGAGACCTACAGAATAAGAGGAAATCAGAAAATAACAAAGCCTCTACATTGTTTTGCAAAAGCAATTGATTACAGTGTTTATATTTCTGTTTCTTTAGATACACACATATATAGAAATACACATAGGTTTTCAAATAGAAATCCACTGACATCCAGAGGAAGCTGAATAGGTCCACATTCCACTGAAAGGTGGACTGATACCAAACTTTTGGACAAAATTTCTGTTGCATTCTAATCCGATTGGTATCACTGGGATTTATATGCTTACACGAAGATCCATCCAATGCTTCTTTAGATAATGTTACATAAAGTATATACTTATTCTTTAGATAATTTTCTTGACGTATTTTACTATTTGAACATTCTCAATTGCTCCATCATTTACTTCTTATTGGAACACATTAAAATGCAGATCCCAATGTTCAATATCTTTTAATAAAATAAAGTCTGTGCTTCTAAGAACATGAAGGGGAAGAATTTTTTCTCACACAATTTTAGGAATTTGAGATTATTTTTAATTTTTTCCACTGTTTTTTCTCTTGTCTGATGGGGTACATAATCAGGAAAACATAAGAGCATTTTTAAGTTTTGTGCACAAGATAAATAATTTTCTTTTGGTTCATTAATATCTTTCAAAAGTCCTCATTTTCCAATGTTTCTGACTGGGCCGTCATCTTAAGATCAAGCAGCAAAGAACTGAATGTCAGATCTTTGGAACACAGCAGTGAAAAAGGACAAGGACTAGAGAATAAGTAATAGTTACTTTCAGAGTTCTAGTTAATAAAAATACAATAATGGCAAGACAGCTGGTTACTGTGGAACCTCCACAATGTGAAATCTTTCAGGACAGGAGCAGCATCCAAAACCAGAAGCCACTGCGGTGCTACATCTGACATAAACAATCAAGACTATTTCTGCTAAACATGTTGAAATTAGACATATGACATTGAATTAATAGAGCTATAAATATTTTCCATAAGAATCATATACTAGTGCAGAAAGCAAATTTTCCTTTCTTGCTCTGAAATAACAAAAAAAAATTGTTTAATCACTTTTCAAGTTGTTTATTTTTGTTTTCCACAGTTAAGACTGTTGCCTGTTCAGAATTTGAAAATAACACAGAAACAATGGCCTGCAGCAAAATAATATAATTGCTTTATTGTACCAATTATCTATTTTATCTGAAATAGGGAACTTTGAAATGGATGATTTCATAACTTCTTTCTGGTAATTTACCAATGTTGGGGAGAAGGGAGGAGAGCTTCCCTGAAATTCAATACTTTCAAGCACTAAGCAACAGTTATTTTTATGATGTGTTTATTTAAATGAAATCATCAGTGCTATATCAAAGATAGACATGATTAGGCTTATTTAACAATACAGCAAACCTACTGCAGTAATACAGAAGCAGGTTTGATTTGAACACTATTGTAATCACAGAAAGAAAACAACTTGCAAAAATTAAACCAAAGTAATAAGGTGCACACAGCATATTGGCATACAGAAGAGATTGTTTGACTAAATTACCAAGGGCATATGCCAGAAGTACAAGGTGTTTTTCTTAGTGCTTCCAATGAACATAAAAGATTATCTTAGATCAAAATGGAAGCACAATGCAGAGAAAACTTATTTCTTCTCAAGCTGACCCTATGCAGGTCTTTCTATGCTGCCCTTCATGCTCTCCTTAGGGAATGGGTGCTTGCTGTCTCCTTGGTTCAAAGGCAGTCAGCACTGAGTTCTTCCTGCTTAATTAAGCACTGATGTCAGATCTGATGTTTGGGGACAGATAGCTATATGGTGGGTAGACGATTTTAACCCTTGCTTGCTGGGAATAGAAGCAATCATTCTTTTTTGCCATGAGTCTATATAACACAAGTGTTTTTAGGAGTGGTCCAGTCAGTATTCTATGCACACATTTGCTCTAATCCAGGAATTCATTTGTGTTGCCCATTGGTGTTTGATATACTGGACTCTATCACCAGACAGTCAAGTTGTTAACCACCCAGTTACCATGCCAAACTGTCAGGAAAGTGCCTTATCTAAATACACACAACTTCTGGAAATCAAGGCTAAATAAGTCCAGTATTCCCTTTCCATATTAGGACGCATCATTCTTCATTGAGTCAAGACAAGAATGCTGCGGTTTAACCCGGCAGGCACCCCAGTAGGGTGGGGGACACAATTGGAAAAAAGGTAAAACTCATGGGTTGAGATAAAGACAGTTTAATAGGACAGAAAAGGAAGGGGAAATAATAATAATGATAAAAGAATATACAAAACAAGTGATGCGTAATGCAACTGCTCACCACCCTCTGATCGATGCCCATCCAGTCCCTGAGCAGCGGGCCGCCATCCCCCAGCCAATTCCCCCTAGTTTTATTGTTCAACATGATGTCATGTGGTATGGAATATCCCTTTGGTCAGTTGGGGTCAGCTGTTTCGACTATGTCCCCTCCCAGCTTTTTGTGCACCCCCAACCTCCTCGCTGGCAGAGCAGTATGAGAAGCTGAAAAGTCCTGGACTTAGTGTAAGCAAAGCACTGCTCAGCAACAGCTAAAACATCAGTGTGTTATCAACATTATTCTCATCCTAAGTCCAAAACACAGCACTATACCAGCTACTAGGAAGAAAATTAACTCTATCTGAGCCAAAACCAGGATAAAGACTTAGGTAAATATCCTCATATGTTGCCTAGTAACAATAGAACTATTAAAAACACCTTTTTTAATTATTTGAAGGTATTGATTTCTGTAACTTCCCATCATTTCACTTTTATGCTACAAATTCCTTAAAACTCTTCTTTCATTGGTAACAAAGTATTAAACAGTACTGATAATAATTCAGGAATGATGCAAAATTTAAAATCTTTGAAAAATAAATCAGTGCTCGACTGCTTACTTCTGGATACAAAACTCAGTACTGCAATGTGCATTGTAAGTTGCTTTCTGACACAAACATAAATTCTTGCCTTTTAACTCTGGCCTCTTAGAGTAGCTTTACCCATATTTTCTTCTCAGGAAATGAAAGATTTCCAACAAAAAGGGATTTTTTTTGGATTAAAAACTAAAATGTGTCTGTTTCTTTAAAGTTTGCAGAATTTCTCTGTTATAAAACCTGAACAAATTATTCATTATAGACTACTTATCTGATTATTTTCAGCATTTATAATTAAAGACAGCACTAAAAGAATCTTTGTTACTGTTATTGAATGTGGTCATTACAATCATTTTTCAAATAAATATCACGATTACAAGTCATAATAACGTTCATATTTCAACAATAAGGTGAATTTGAATTTAATTAAAACTGCGAGGAAAAGAGATGCCTGTGTTTTTGGAGACATGCTTTCAAGCCAGTGCTACGTATTATCAAGTTTTCTGCAAATGCTTCAGAATGAAGCAATTCTTTAAGTAGTTGCTATTGCAATTATAGGACTTGTTAACAGGAAGCAAACAAGAGTTTAATTTTTTTATTTGCAGAAAGCTTTAGCAGAATCAACTGCATTTAAAACATTAAAATAATGGTGTGATAGAGCTTTAAGATGGCCTGACGAGTTAGCATTGTCTGGGTATTGCCCAGATATGTAGTGGGGAAGAAAGAGAGAGTAAACCCCACCTCATTCTCTAGATATGTTCATTAAAAATCCAAGGGTTTCCATTGCATTTTGTGAAGACTTATTTCTTTGTCTGTGTTAGGCTGACTTGTGGAATCAGCCACCAGATCAGATTCCTTAGGGATCTACAGCAGGACATCTGCAGCCTAATCTAGACCTATCCTGAGCTAATCATGTGTGGTAGGTTAGCCTTGGCTAACAGTCACATGCCAACCCAGCCACTCACTCCCTTCCCCTACTCAGCAGGACAGGGGAGAAAACAGGCTGAGAAAGTTCATGGGTCAAGAAAAAGGTGGGGAGATTGCTTATTACCAATTACTATCATGGGCAAAGCAGATTTGCCCTAAGGAATATTAATTTCTTTTATTGCCAATTAAAATAGATTTGGGTAGGAAGAAACAAAAAGACAAACAGTAAAACAACGTATTTCCTCTCTCCTTTCCCAGACTCAGATTCAATCCTTCACTTCAGACTCCTCCTTTGTCCTCTGAACAGTACAGGAGGGACAGGGGTATTGCAGCCCGTACATAGCGGTTTCTCTCTGCCACTCATTCACTCTCACACTTTTCCCCTTTTTTGTTCTGAGTTCTCCATGGGCTGCAGATTCTACCAGGAGAATCTGCTCTAGGATGGTCTCTTCCATGGGCTGCAGGGAATATGTGCTTTGCTGTGTAGTACCTCCTCCTCCTCCTTCTTCTCTGACTTTGGCATTCTCTTTTCTGTTTCATATTCTTTTTGTTCCCTCCTCCTCTTTCCATCCAGTGTTTTTGCACTTTCTGAAACATGTCTTCACAGAAGTTCCAGCAGCTTTGCTGATGGGCTTAGCTGTGTCCTGCAGTGGGTATTCTGTGGAGCCAGCTGGAAATGGCTGGATCCAGCACAGGGTAGCCTCTCGGCTCTTCTCACAGAGACCCTCCTACAGCAAGAAATTGCATTCAAATACTGAGGTATTTTGGGAATTTCGGTATCTCCAGATATCAACTCAATAGAAGTTTTTTTGGAATGCGGTTTTGGCCTTAGGACCCAGATTTTGCCTAATTATATTCCAAGTGAACACCTTTTTATGAATTTTACACCCTAAAAAAAAAAGAAAAACAAGTGGACTGTTTAGGACTCTATGCATAGGCATTTGATATTTTGAGCAAAACTGGAAAAAAAATAGACAGATGAAGTAAGGAGAGAAAAGGAGTGTGTTTTTTTCTGGACTCTTTTTTCCCTTTTTTCTTCTTTCTCTGTTTCTTTTCTTTTTCCATAGTATAAATGATGATTGGAGGTTTCTTCCCTTTCTTTGAAAACAACCTAACCCTTCTGAAACCATCGCCAACTCTTGAATGGAGATCATTAATGTCAAGGTGTTACCAGTTATCTTCAGAAGCTGCCTTCATCTGTGGGGCCTCCATATATACGAACCTCATTTGTTTGTTACATGTAAAAAAGAAAAGGTTTAATAAGTAGAAGTTTCTGCAACTGCTTCATTAGCAACCATTTTGGGTATAGGTAGAAAAGGCAATTTGATCAGTAGAACTGTCCTGCTGCTTTTCTTAGATGTCAGGACACTGCTTTAAAATACCACGCCATCGGTCTTTCAGTATTGCTTATACCTGGTGCTCCTTCTGTTTTGCTCTGTAACATTCTTAGGCAATCTCATCCCTCCCTGACCCATGCTGCGATGGATAAATATTTAATTTAAATAATCACCAATTCATGTACTTGGTCTGGACAGTCAGGAAATAGAAATACAAGAAACTATCCTTCACAAAATCTCTGTCACTTGTAGCTACTTCCTCAAAATATTACAACTGCCGAAAGATTTGAACCCATTCATTTCAGATGTGAAGAGGTCAAGATAATAAACCATCTACACTTATGACTACTTTTAAGTCTAAACATTAATGCAAGATACCATTTATATGTCTATTTAGGAAGTATGTGGCTTTTCTATCCAGTTTACTCAGAAAATCAAGTAGAAATATTGTAAGAATTTTTTTCTTCTCTTCATTCTCTTAAACTCCTCAAACTTTAGAGTTAGCATTTTCTGAAGAATAAATCTACAGTGTTAGGCACAAAGAGCGATGGAAACACTCATGTCTGTGCCTGACATTTAAAAGAACAGAAAGATTCAAGGAATATTTTTTATCGTTTTTTGCTGGTTAACACTTTAAAGACAATGTTTCAAGACCGTTAGAGAGTTATACTTTCCATTATCTCAACTGGAGTAGATCACTAATGCATTAAAATGTAACTTCTGTTTTATAAAGGTAGCAGAATGTTTAACCAGATCTCTTACTCACTAAAATCGACTGTTATTCTATGTGTAAGTGCAGAGTTGATTTTAAAAACTTAAATAAAACAGAGTAAGGTCTTTGTTAAGTCTTCAGGAGAAAAGCTAATAGCGGATGTTTTTTCTTACCATAGATATATCTAGGTATCCAAAGACCATGTAAGATGTTCAACCTACTTTTACTACTTGTGTGACACTAATTTCTATTACAAAAATGCTGAACTGGTTATACAATATTATATTTAACTGTTCCAAAAACTTAACTCTGAAAATCAAAACTGTGGTGACATCTCTGCTTGTGGGAATAATAAAAAAAATTTTGGTTGATATTTTCTCTAATAATTAAGAGATTTACTTATTTGGCACCAATGCCTTAATAAAGACAGGAATGTACATGCAATTATAAATGTTCTATATATTTATGCAATTCAAGGGAGAAAGAATGGGAAATTTTCCTGTCCCACTCAGTGGGTGAGAGTGAGGTTATCTTTTAAATTCTCTGCACAGTAATCTGGAGTGACGACAATCACTAGAGGTTCAAAGTCACACATTTACTGAAAACTTGGCCAGATTACAACAGATAGTGGCTTGGCAAAAGTTATGATTATATTACAACAAACTCACAACAATATTACCCTTATGTGCCCGGAATGAAACACAACAAATTTGCAAAAATATTACCCTTACATGCCTAGAATGAAATATAGAAACAGAGATGGAAAGACACAGAGAGAGAGATGTAAGAGAGATGTGGGGGAAAGAAAAGAGAAAGGAGGGGTATCACCACTCTTGGGTCCAGCAATGGTCTTTCTCTCTTTCTGGTTGTGGTCCTCAGGTGGTGGGCACATGTGTGGCTCCTCGAAACTTCTCTTTTTGTAGACCTTGACTATACCCCATGGGAGGGGATTTGCCTTGGCTGGCACATCTGTAATCTTTGCTTCAAAAAGTTGAAGAAATGAGTCTGGGGTACCTAGGGGGCTCCAGTGGTCATCTAGCCCCTTCACCCTTTTTCTTTCTGTGTGACTGAGGTAGACCTTTTGTCTTTGCAGTCGCAGTTCACAGGCATGTACATGCCAACGACAGATGCAGTATCTCAGTTCACAGTATCTCAGTTCACAGCATATGGGAGCTGGTTCACAAGGCAATGCCCCCCACCGTGTAACCCCACTTCTGGCTGCTGGACAGAACTTGTTTTGCAACAGTGTTTGAGGCATCCCCATCAGTCTCTTACAGAAGCACATTAAACTCTACTTGTCATCCAAGTTCACAGAGTAAGTGCAAGGTAAATTTAAAATAAAGGGGTGATAAACTAGACTTGCATATAGAGAATTTATAATTTTCCGTCAATCTCCTTGCCTAGGCTGATAAACAGCATTGTTTTTGCATTGCAGGCCCTTTTCACCATGATAAACTTGTTGAAAAGAACCCAATTCTAAGATTAAGAGATTTAAGCAGAAATAAGGAACAGTTGCCTAGTTAGAATGATGTGCTGTAGAGTCTGATGAATGAAAAGCAAACCAGCTGTGCCACGATGCCAGAAAGTGGAGGCACAAAAGTACTTGGCTGGAGCCGAGTGTAGCTAATCTGATATCTTGAAAACACTGTGTAGCCTAACACATTGGGCAGACCTTATGAAGCCTTATACAAAGTCCTGAATTTGTTTTGGGGGTTTTGGGAGGTTTGGGGTGGTTTTTCTAGTTGTAAGGTCATGCACCCTTTGCACTGGGAGTCATTTCAAACTGTCAGTTTGGAAATCCAATCAGTAGACTCCAAGGTAAACCAAAGAAGAAGAAAATCATCTTATTTTTCATTCATTTAAAACTTTCAACGAAACAATGCTGAGATTTACAATAGCACTGAGTGATAGTGTATGTGTGTATATTCTATTTTCAGTTTTTAAATACATATCCACCCACATACTTCTTTTTTTCTTTTTTGATATAAGGCCAGAACATTATCATATTGTTTTCTAATAGTAAAGGATAACAAAGAATGTCTATTGAAAGGCAGTGCAAAATAGTTAAAATCCAAAAAGTTTAGACACAAACAGAGTAGGTGGCACCAGTAGGATAGAAAACATTTAGTCTACCACTGACATAGCTCATCTCATTTTTCCTTATTACTGTTTTTAGCTTTCCAGGAAAAAAAAAAAACAAAACCAAACACAAAACAACAAAAACAAAAACAAAAAATAAACCACAAACAAACAGAGCACAAGAAGCAGAGTTTTGAACTGGTTTATATTTAGGTTAAGTTCCAGGTGTAAAGATACAAATCAATTTCCACCACCAGATTTGTTTAAGAGAAGCAAAGAATGAAGGTCAGGGACTCCCAGAATTGTAGACTGCCATGGATCTTATTCTAGAGCTGGAGTTTTTGCTCTCATTTGCAATTTCATAGAACTGTTACTCCCTCCTAACACTGATTCTTTGAAGAGGCTTATTCTGTGGTATCTTGAGTCCAATTTCCTACTGACTTGATCTGGTACTTTCTAAAATTTATTCTATACATTCTGAGGACTGTTATCTCTGGCTCCTCAACCCTAAGGTGCTTTAGATTGTAACCTCCACAGATCTCAATGCAACCTCAACATTCACATACTGACAGTAATTTTAAGGTGCAAAGAGGCTCTACAATACTCGAATGCTAATGTTGCTGATGGGATCAAGTCAATTGTCTACATGCAGTTCTTTAGAAAAGGAATATCCTGAGATTTTAGGACATCTTTGAACAGAAAGTGAAAAATAGTGTTTCTTCAAACTACTGAATCAAAAATATTATTATATTTATTATATCAATGCCCAGATTAAACAACAAAGTATAGCCTATTGTATGTCATGTTGGATGTAGATTTAGCAGAAACTAATCTGTGCTCTACAGAGTTTAAACTATAGGCTGGCCAGGTAGGAGGAAAAATAACATATTTTAATCCCAAAATCAGAGATAGTGAACTAGGGCTCAAAGTAATTTGGAAGCAGTTCTACAAAGCTGAAACCCTATGATGCTTGACTTTAAGCATGAAATCACCTCTGTGGAGACAATGAGCATGCATAGCAAATGAAATTTTGGTCATCTTGAAGTCACTGGAGGATTTGTCAGAAACAAAGGCATGATAATAACTTGTTAATATAAATGTGAACATATGTCTCAGCAAGATCTGCGTCTGAGTTATTTACCAAATGTCACAAAGCAGGCTGTGCCACCGAGCTTGAGATTTCCTGATTATATTTTGAGTTTACGTTTAGCATCTGCCAAGACAGGTCAAGATTTGACCAGTTCCTGTATTAAATGTATAACATAGAACTTAAAAAACCCCATGTGTAACCACTCATCCACACACTCATGCAAGAAGACTTTTTATTAAAATTCACATTGCCTAATTTGAACTTACTTCTTTGTGCTTTACATTAAAACTGAGAGTTACACCATAAATTATACATTAATGAATTCTGTTGCTTCAAAGCATGAAATAGTCTTTTGAAGATAAATGCTTTTACAGAAAAAAGCATTTTTTTTAAATGTAGTTATGAGATTCTGGGGCTGGAAGATTAGAAATATGTTCCTTATTTAAATACTGTAATATTTCCATTTTTTTAAAACTCTTCACGGTTGTTCATAAATACCTATTAACAAATTTAAAACTATTTTAACAGCTGGAAATGCAAAGTTTAAAGAGAAAAGCAATAAATTGTAAGAAGAATAACAAATTAATACAAGAATATTTCTTGTGCTTTTCTGCTCAACCTGAATCCTCCTAAGCATAGCCATCGTTTGGGACTTTCTCTCTGTTAACCCCCTGTTGCATAATTCTTAAGTACTTTCCCCTGCATTAACAAGAGTATTGGTTCAGAAACGCTCAATATACAATTTTAATGCTATGATATATAGACACTGCAATTGTTTTTGTAGTGTATATTAATATGCAGTTTTCTGGAAATGAGAACTGCTGCCACTCCTGCTCACTTAACATTTCTTAAATGTTAAGTTTGAAGTTAAAATTATTTATATGACTAATATCAAATGGTTACAGTCACGATACACTTCTCCATATTCCTCACACATGATCTGAGAAGTTACAAGAAGGTGTGCTGTACAAAATCCTTAGCTGAGCAGAACAGATAGAGTACAGGCCTGATATTTGTACAAGATTCCAGAAGAAAATACTATCCTTTTTGGAAGGAGGTGTCAAAAATAAGGGTATTGAGAGGGAATGGAAGAAGGCTAAATGAGAGTTGGAGATGTAAGATTATATATAATAAGAGTTTGAGGAATGTGTCTGCAAATTTGCAGCAGCTTCTGTATTTCAGGTGACTTGAGGGGAATGTCAGCAATAGAACAAATACATGCATATATGAATGAATATGTTACATGTATAACATACATCTACATATGTATATACACATACATAAAGCCAGAAGTGAACAAACACAATTAACTATGGCTACATCTGATCTGTAATAAGAATATTATAGTTAGGAACATAGTATAAACAAAACATAACTAAGTTTGGAAAGGTTTTTCATACGTGCCGTATTTAGTTGAGTTTGAACAAGTTCTTCAGATGTCTATTGTGGGCTGGCCTGTGCTTTATTGCTTTATTTTATCCCAATTGTTTCAGGTTCATATACATGCGTGCCTCTGTGTGTGTGTTTGTGCATGTGTGTGTGCATGTTTGTCTGCCTTTAATATTGACCAAGAAAAACATCATTACCTGAACTATACATGGAGTTTCTTCTATACCTCTTTGACACAAAGAGATTTTCTAAACCACACACAACATGCATTCTCTTTATAACAAACACAAAATACATTTGCCTAGAAACAACTGTAAGGACTGCTAAATTGGATAAGAAAAAAACCCCAACACTGTAAACAGATTCAGGAAAAATCAAGTAAATTTGAGGAGCTGCTAAAAGGGCCCAGCAAAAACAGTATAGGAAGTACAAACTCTCTGGAGCTTTATGAGTGAGCTCATTGTGACAAGGACTTCTTCAATGTCTCAGTACAGTATCTCACTGAAGTGGATCATAAACAGACATGACACTATTTCAAGGAAATTCAACTTTGAAATGGAATTAATAAAGGAAAAGGATCATATTGAAACACCAACAAAACTACACTATTAAAATAATATGCATATCTGAATTTTCTTGTTACTGGAAAGGGAACATATTTCAGTAAGAGCAAGCCAGTATTCAAAGAATCTAAGAGACACTAGTGTGAAAATTTGCAAAATCTCACAAAACCAATGAGACTTAAAATCTGTCTCTCTCTGTATCAAAAGCATATAAATTAGTGAAATGGAGAAAATAAAATAGCTAGTCTCAAATCGCCTAAGTATATATATGAAAGAGTAATGATCCCAAGAGCAACTGGGTTAAGAACATCCTTAACTTTAAAGACCTGGAAAATGACAGTAAAATCTCAAAACTTACAATAATTTATTTTTATTATAGTAGCAATAGGCTCCAATGAACTCTTAGAACAGAGAGGCTCTGTACCGAACAGCTTATAGTTTAGACCAGACATAATGTATATCTGTCAAAACAATGAAGGACCAATCTTGATTGGGATCTTGAAGTACTAATGTAATTCAAAATCTATATATTAATAAATGAGGGGTGAAAGGGGACAGAAGGAAGTAATTTTTCCAAGATTGGACACAAAAGCAGTAGGATACAAAGTTCAAATTTTCTGATGCTCAAGTCCAGTGCCTCATTATTTAGATCTATGCTGTTCCTTTCCATACTGTACCATAAACTGTAAAACATAACACTAACCAGTAGAACTGTAACAGAAATGTATACAATACATAATAACAAAACATATCTAAAACTCAGACTCTGAGAATTGCACAATCACTGTATCTTCTTATGTTATTCTTCTAGCCTGTTCCTCCCATATTTTTAGCAATCATGAAAGATTCAGTTATTCAAGATAATCTATATTAATGGAAACCTTATATTGCAAACAAAAAATATCCAGTGGTATTTAATAGCTGTGCTAATAGCTTATAGGCTTTGGTTCATCTGATGAACACAATGCTACCCCAGAAGAGTACCAGAGCTCTGCCTTAGCTCTTACTGGCAGAGCGCTTCAGCACACACTGGTTCACCCTGGAAATGCGTAGCAGCAGGAGATTCAACCAGATGCTGTATATGGAGGGCAGAAGACATCTATGCCTAGGTTTTCGGTGTTGATTCTCTACAGTAGTCTGTAGCACAAGTATTTATAACACAAGTATTTGTACCACAGCAGTATAAGAAGATAACTTTATCCCCAAAACACCCTTCTTGCAAGCAAGTGCCATCTGGTCTGAAGATCTGCTGGTGTAAGTCAGGATGTCTCTGTCAACCGCTGGAGGAGACTATGAGGCTTGGATGTCAACTGAGATGCATGTGCATGTGTATGTCTTTTTGTGGGAGTAAACCGGGGAAGGCAAGGACTGTGTGTCTAAGGCTACTGGAAGGATCCCCAGTGGGCGTGTGTTTGTGTGTCTATTTATGTGTATGTCTGAATAAAGGGGGTCTGTACCAACAGCTGGAGTGGGGCAACACCCCTCAAGGTCCCTTACCTTCTGGTGACAGCAGCTGGGGAGACTGGGATCCAGGGAAAGCTACTAGGCAGAGGGAGGGTCTGAGGACTGCTACCAGAGGGACCCACGTTGTCCCTATGTATGTAAGTATTTCCACCAAAAGATCTCCCTACTGATCAGTCAGAGAGAGCAACAGGATGAGACCATTGGTGCTGTTTGTATTCCTGTGAATACTCCAAGTTTCTACATGTGTTGATCTGCGTGGTAAGCCGTGTGCGTCTCTATAGATGCACTCTATTTGTGTGCATGTGGAGAGTGTCTGTGTGTGTGTGTGTGTGTGTGTGCCTATTGGGAAGCCGTGCTCAGCCTCATTATTGGTGCATGTAGTTCTCACAGCCTCACCTCTGTCAGGCTGCAGGATTTCGGCAACAGCTAACACATGCCTTTACTGGGTGTCTGCAAGGGTATGAACATCATCTTTCATCCTTTGAGGAGGGTGTGGTGGAAGTACAGTAAAGCACGTAGTCCCTTGCAGCCAACAAGCTGATGTAGTTTTTTAAAACTGGAACAGGTCATTGAAGATCAAATCATGGGGTTTTGGTCATATTCAGCATGCAGAATGAGCTATGCATTTCATTGTGTTGTGAAAATACATACATGTCAGCATGAAGGACCTTAATCCATTCATTATTTCCATTATTTCCATTATTAATTATATCCATTGTTATGTTAGCAATTTGTTGCTGCAGATTGTATTGAAATAAAAAAACCCAACAACTTTTCAAACACATATTGATGGGAGTGGTTTTCCAGAAAGTTTTATATCTTCCTTTTTTGCTGTATTTTTCTTCACTCCAAAGCATATAAAACAAAATATTTCAGAAATAATATTTAACTTTATGTGCAGCTAACAAAAAAAATAAAACCAAAAACTACATCAGTTCATATGCATTGTCTTTAACAGCAGGGCTTTTTGTTCTTTTCTTTGAAGTTGTGTAAATTGCCTTAAAAAGAAAACTTTTTTCAATTATGAAAATACATACAAAATTGGTAATTAAGGTCAGTCAACAATGGCAACTTTTCTATTGATGTCAGAGAAAGGCAAAACATGCGTGCTGTTATACATAAATAGGAAAAATGAATTTGCCACATTTTATTTGTAAGTCTTTTTTCGTAAGTCTTTATTTGAAGTCTTAGAACTGTAACAGTTGAAAGGTTTCAAATAATATTTGGCATTAATGCAAAATGTGTGCAGTAAGGAAGAGTAATTTCTGTCCCATTTTATTTCTAACCACTATTCAACGTGAATAACTAACCTTGAATGTACAACCATTTACCAATGAAAACAGTATGAATCATCCATTTTTGTTGCACTGATATTCCTTGTTGCAGTGCTGAAGTCCCACTTCCCGTTAGTGTTAAACACTATCTAACTGGACCTTTCTTAGAGAAGAGGCTGTAATACTTACAGCCTAAAAACAGCAAAGAAGGTCAGAAGTGGGAGTGGAAAAGACTACTTGTGTCCACTGGGAAAAAAAACATTTAAAGTGATTACAAGTGATGTCAGTCAGGAGCTTTCAGCCAGACTTGCTAATTCAACCCTGACCACCTGATTTTAAAGTCACATTAACTTATCAATTTATTTTTTTTTTTATTTTTTTTTTGCTGGTGTTGCTCATTCAGGCTGAAACATGAATATTCCTGAAAAGTTCATTTTAAAACTCTTCTCTGAACACTCTTTAAAATTAGGGACATTCTTAGGGGTTGCCAAAATCCAGCAGCCTTACAGAGGCAAGTATGCCAGAGCTCCATACACCAATAGCGAGACTGAGCATGGATTCCCGATGGGCACGTGTGCGTGTGCACACACATACACACACACGCACGAACACACACACACACACTCCATGTGCACATGAATACAGTGCCCCCGTACATACACACATGGCTGACCACACAGATCAACACAGGCAGAAACTCTGGGCGTTCACATGAACACAAACAGCACCAATGGCCTCATCCTGTTGCTCTCTCTGGCTGATCAGTAGGGACGTCCATTGGTGAGAAATATGTATATATTAGGTACAACATGAGTCCCTCTGGTAGGTGGCCTCAGATCCTCAGACTAATCAGTTTCCGCAGCTGCTGGCACACCACTGGTTTTGGTTAGAATAGAGTTCATTTTCTTCATAGAAATGGTGCTACGTTTCAGATTTGTGATGAAAACAGTGTTGATAACACAAGGATGTTTTAGCTATTGCTGAGCAGGACTTACACAGCATCAAGACCTCTTCTGCTTCTCATGCTGCCCCTATATGCCCCCTATTCACTATAGACTGAATAGTCTAGGGAAGCAGAAGAATTTGGGAGGAGACACAGCTGGGATGGCTGACCCTAACTGGCCAAAGGGATATCCCATACCATAAGGCATTGTGTTCAGCAGTAAAAGCTGCAGGGAAGAAGGAGGAAGGAGGGACATTCAGAGTATGATGTTTGTCTTCCCAAGTCACCGTCATGTGTGATGAAGCTTTGCTTTCCTGGAGCTGGCTGAAGACCTGCCTGCTGATGGGGCATAGTGAATTAGTTTATTATTTTGCTTTGCTTGTGCATGCAGCTTTTGCTTTACCTATTCAACTGTCTTTATCTCAAGCCATGAGTTTTCTCACTTTTACCCTTCAGACTGTCTCCCCCATCCCACTGCGAGGGGGAGTGAGCAAGCGGCTGGGTGGTGCTTAGCTGCCTACCAGGGTTAACCCACAACACACAAAAATACAAACAGGTCCCTCTGGCAAGAGGCCAGGACCCTATAGTCCCTCTGGTTAGCTATCTCCCCCTGGTGTCATCCTCATAGACAGGCACACACTGACACACAGGCCATTGACACACTTACCTTGTCGGCTAGTGCAGCATGATGTTTGCTAGCCATCACACACTGACATGTGCACCCTCACTCCCTCCAGCCACTGCAGCATAGGCACATGAGGCCTCCAAACTGAGGTACGAACTCAGTTGCTGGCATGCAACCACGCAGCCACATGCACACACAAAACATGGTCCCATATCCAGGAAAATACTTAAAAATGGAGTTCAATGAGAATCACAGAAGCAGGGACATCTTCAACTAGATCAGGTTGCTCAGAGCTCCATCCAACCTCACCTTGAATGTTTCCAGGGATGAGGCTTCCACCACCTCTCCGGTCAATCTGTTCTAGTGTTTCACCACCCTCATCATAAAGAATTTCTTCCTTATATCTAGTCTAAATCTACCCTGTTTTAGTTTAAAACCATTATGTCTTGTCCTATTGCAACAGTCCCTACTAAAAAGTCTGTCCCCATATTTCTTATAAACTCCCTTTAAGTATTGAAAGGCCACAATAAGGTCGCCCTGGAGCCTTCTCTTCTCAGGGCTGAACAACACCAACTCTCTCAGCCTTTGTTTATAGGAGAGATGTTCCAGTCATCTGACCATTTTTGTGGTCCTCCTCTGGACTCGCTCCAACAGGTCTACGTCTTTCCTGTGTTGAGGACCCCAGAGCTGAAGGCAGTACTGCATGGGGGGGTTCACCAGCACAGAGTAGAGGGGAAGAATCCCCTCCCTTGATGTGCTGGTCACCCTGCTTTGGATGCAGCCCAGGGTACCTTTGGCTTTCTGGGCTGCAAGCACACATTGCCAGTTCATGTCAAGCTTTTCATCCACCAGTATCCCCAAGCCCTTCTCTGCTGGCGTGCCCTCAATCCCTTCATCCTCCAGCCTGTATTGATACCTAGCATTGCCCCGACCCAGGTGCAGGACCTTGCACTTGGCTTTGTTGAACCTCTAGAGGTTCACGTGGGCCCACTTCTCAAGTTTGTCCAGGTCCCTGTGAATGGCATCCCGTCCCTCCGGTGTGTCAACCACACCACTCAGCTTGTTGTCATCTGGAAGCCTGGTGAGGGTGCACTCGATCCCACTGTGTCACTGATGAGGATATTAAACAGCACTGGTTGGAATATGGACCCCTGAGGGACCCACTTTTCACTGATCGCCATCATTTTGAGCCGTTGACCACGGCTCTCTGAATGCGACCATTCAACCAATTCTTCATCCACCAAACAGTCCATCCATCAAATCTATACCTCTCCAATTTAGGATGAAAGATGTTGTGGGGGACCGTGTCAAATAGATTACATCAGTAGCTCTTCTTTTGTCCACTGATGTAGTTACTCCATCATAGAAGGCCACCAGGTTGGTAAGACAAGACTTGCCCTTGGTGAAGCCATGCTGGCTGTCTCGAATCACCTCTCTGTCCTCCATGTGCCTCAGCATCACTTCTAGGAGGATCTGTTCCATGATCATCCCAGGCACAGAGGTGAGGCTGGCAGGTTGGTAGTTCCCAGGGTCCTCTTTTCTACCCTTTTTAAAAAGGGGTGCAATGTTTCCCTTTTTCCAGTCAATGAGGACTTCACCTGACTGTCATGACTTTTCAAATATCATAGAGAGTGACTTGGTAACATCAGCCAGTTCCCTCAGGACTCTGGAATGCATCTTGTCAGGTCCCAAAGACATGTATATTCATATTCCTCAGGTGGTCGCAACCCTGATCTTCTCTTAAAGCAGGAGGGACTTTGCTCCCCCAGCCCTTGTCTTGCCATCCGTCCACTCAAGAGGTGTGGGAAGAGAGGTTGCTAGTGAAGACTGAAGCAAAAAAGTTGCTGAGTAGCTCAGCCTTCTCCTTGTCCATTGTTACCAGTTTGCCAGAATACAGGACAGACTACGGCTCTCAGGAGCAGGGCATGGCCAGACAAACATACTGGCCAGCAATGTTTTTACATGACTGGCACTTTTTATCACCTCTTCCTTGTTTTCCATACTCTCCTCCCCAAACCACTCATCTCCTAAACATCCTTCAACACCTTGTGCAATCCTGAAATTCTCTTTCCCATTATCTCATAATAAGTCCTACACCCTTACGCAGTGACACCCACCGCCCCTCCCTACCCACCCCCGACAGTTTGTGAGGTGACCTGGGGATCTCCTCCTTGTTTGCCCTGTACTCCTTTGTGTGTGTAGATAAGCCTTTTATCACACAACTTAACACTGTGTATAATTCAGATATTCTGTATGCAGATATCTTATTTATGTACCAGCTGCTGTGCTATCTTGTGCATTAGAATATGAGTATACCAAAAGTTCATTTAGCCCAGTACGTTGCTTCCGGCCCACAGATGAGTGAGTACAGGGCAAACATACATGTTGTTTCTCTTAAAATTTTCAGTGTGTGTGAAAGTTTTCAGCTTAGAAACTTCCTATGCCATCACTTTGTTCCATAACTTACAGATAACCTTAGTAGCCCCTTTCTGATGAGTCCCCCCCAAAGTTGGATTTCATGGATCCCTCCTGTTTCTACCACAGCGAAAATTGATGCTAAATGTTCATTCAACTTCCCTGTAATGATCTTCTTGCTGTCCTTTTTAAAGCGATCTTTGATTAGACTCACATGCTCTGTCAGATTTTATCCTCGTCATGTTTTTCAAGAAGGACTTAATATTAATTATGGTCTTCCTTCTTGCTTTGATTTAACTTTTTTTTAGTTATCAAGTTATGGGTTATTCTGGCTAAAACTAGAAATTATTGTAAACCTAGAAATAAGTCTGTCACTCCAGTTTCTGGACCAATGAGATGCAGAAAATCCGTGAGAGAGCAGAATATAAAGAGATATTTGCTAATAATTGAAAAAGAATTTTTTTTTTCATTTTGATATCATGACTGTTTAAGACATTAAATAAAAAAATATTTTAAAAATGGAACAAGGCACCAGAGTTTCACTGCTGAATAACATTGGCATCTTCCATCTTGTAATTATGAATATATCTGCATTTTATTCTAATAAATCACCTATAAGCACATGATTGTCTATATTTTCCAGTAAGTCTAATCATATTAATACCTGTGATGAAATTGTTAAGGGATGTTAAGACCGACCGCTTACTTCTGTAACTCTGGCCCAGGACCCTCCTGCCCAGTTGCTGAAGCCCAGCCTGGTTCCTGGTGTCTCAGAGTTTCTGCCCTGGCTGAGGGTGCAGCTGCCCCTTTCCCCTTTGCAGGTTCAACCAGCCGTGAACGCCAGAGAGACACACACAGACACGTGCATCCATGCACAGGACGTGGACACAGCCTGTCACAGAGACTGCCACCGACAAGGCGCTGCTGTCACCATCACCCACACATAGGACCCACATCGCCCACCACCACCGACAGCCTCTGGGGCTGGCAGAGACAGGACATCACTAGTGCAGGCACACACATGACACTCTCTGGGTTCACAAGCACATGCACACGTGCAGGTCCGCCAAGCACCAGCACGGCGCCTTTGTCCCGCTCCTACCTTTATGTGGGTCCCAACTCTCTGACTCACCTCACAGGTCACCAGCTCGCTGGTTGGTCCAGTTCATTGCTCACTGCAAACACGCAGCACTCACACACTCATCCCACGGACACCACACACTGGCAGGTGCCCTCGGGGCCATCTGCCCGATACTCCTGGACCCAAGGGCTCTGCTCTTGCTGGCTGGCCCAGCTTGAAGTTTGCTGGTGAATTCACATACACACTCCTTGCACACTCAGTTTGGGGGAGATACAGACCTTCATCGCCCCCAGAAGCCAGCATCAAGTACACAGGCTGTGACCCATGGTCCTGCTCCAGCCACTGGTGCTGAGCCCCTCATTCCACTCTCTCACACTGGTCCCTGCAACAGCTGGTTTTGGGGACACACACTGTTCCTTGCCTCCCTGGCTCAAGCTGAGATCCCCACTGGCTCCAGTGGCTGACAGCAGAGGCCAGGGATGCCTACACCCCCGGTCTCACTCCAGTAGCTGGTACCCAGTCCCCTCATGCCAGTACCCCTAGTAGCTGGCACTTGGGCCCTGCAGCACACACAGACACTCAGACTGGATGGAGCGTGAGATTATGTAGAGAGATAGTTAAGAAAGGATTCAATAAGAAGACCTAGGATGACAGGACAGACTGTGGTGATCAGGCGCACGGCTCAGCCAGACAAGTGCACTGAACATCCCCATTGCACACCTTATGGGGCCCTGTTATACCCGCTTCTGCCTACCCAACTTGTTCCTTCTGGTTCCCTTTCCTCTGCAAGTCCCTCATGGGTTTGTACAGGTCTATCCATTCCTGCACACCTGCAAACCCATGACCAGGTCCTCCTCATTCACAATCATATCAGTGGCAAAGTCCAGGTTGATCTTCCTTTAAGTGGTGCTGGTAGTTTCTCCATAGCCCACTTCATAGAGTGAGTGGTGAAGTTTGTTTATCATAGATCATCACAGAATGGTTTGGTTGGAAGGGACATTAAAGATCACCTAGTTCCAATCCCCCTGCCATGGGCAGGGACATCTTACACTAGACCAGGTTGCTCAAAGCCCCATCCAACCTGGCCTTGAACACTTCCAGGAATGGTTCATCCACAGTTTCTCTGGGCAACCTGTGCCACTGCCTCACCACCCTCACCGGGAAGAATTTCTTCTCAATATCTCATCTAAATCTTCCCTCTTCCAGTTTAAAGGCATTGCCCCTTGTCCTATCACTCCAGGTCCTTCTAAAAAGTCCCTCCCAGCTTTCTTGTAGGCCCCTTTAGGTACTGGAAGGCTGCTATAAGGTCTCTTGGGAACCTTCTCTTCTCCAGGCTGAACAATCCCAACTCTCTCAGTCTGTCTTCATAGGAAAGGTGCTCCAGCCCTCAGATCATCTTCATGGCCTCCTCTGAACTCACACCAACAGGTCCATGTCCTTCTTGTGTTGGAGGCCCCAGAGGCAGGACTCCAGGTGGGGTCTCACGAGAGCAGAGTACAGAGGGAGAATCACCTCCCTTGACCTGCTGGTCACGATTCTTTTGATGCAGCCCAGGATATCATTGGCTTTCTGGGCTGCAAGCACACATTGCCGGCTCATGTCGAGCTTCTCATCAACCAGCACCCCCAAGTCCTTCTCCTCAGGGCTGCCCTCAATCCATTCTCCACCCAGCCTGTATTTGTGCTTGGGATTGCCCTGATCCATGTGCAGGACCTTGCACTTGGCCTTGTTGAACTTCATGAGGTTTGCACAGGCCCACCTCTCAAGCCTGTCAGTCCCTGCCCTCCAGCGTGTCAACCGCACCACACAGCTTGGTGTCATCACCAAACTTGCTGAGGGTTGCCAACAAAGACGCTAAACACTACCAGTCCCAGTACCAACCCTGGAGGAACGCCACTTGTCACGGGTCTCCGCTTGGACATCAAGACATTTGACTGCAACTCTTTGAGTGTGACCATCCAGCCAGTTCCTTATTGACCAAGTGGTCCATCCATCAAATCCATGTCTCTCCAATTTAGAGACAAGGATGTTGTGCAGGACAGTGTCAAATGCTTTGCACAAGTCCAAGTAGATGACATCAGTTGCTGTTCTCTTATCCACCAACACTGTAATCCCATCATAGAAGGCCACCAAATTTGTCAGACACGATTTGCCCTTAGTGAAGCCATGTTGGCTGTTCCCAATCACCTCCTTATTTTCCACGTACCTTAGCATAGTTTCCAGGAGTATCTACTTCATGGTCTTGCTGAGCACAGAGGTGAGACTGACAGGTCAGGAGTTCCCTGGGTCTTCCTTTTTCCCCTTTTTAAAAATGGGGGTTATGTTTCTCCTTTTCCAGTCAACAGGTACTTCCCTGGACTGCCACGACTTCTGACATATGATGGATAGTGGCTTAGCCACTTCATCTGCCAGTTGTCTCAGGACCCACAGATGCATCTCATCAGGTCCCATGGGCTTGTGCACCTTCAGGTTCTTTAGATGGTCTCATATCTCATCTTCTTCTACAGTGGGCAGTTCTTCAATTTCCCAGTCACTGCCTTTGTCTTCTTTGACTTGGGTGGTGTGGCTGGAGCACTTGTCGGTGAAGACTGAGGCAAAAACATCATTGAGTACCTCAGCCTTCTTGTCCTGGGTAACCAGGTCTCCCGTTTACTTCTGGAGAGGGCCCACATTTTCCCTAGTCTTCCTTTTATCCCTGACGTACCTATAGAAGGTTTTCTTGTTCCCATTGATGTCCCTGGCCAGACTTAATTCTATCAGGGCTTTAGCTTTCCTAGCCTGATCCCTGGCTTTTTGGACGATTTCTCTGTATTGCTCCCAGGCTGCCTGTCCCTGCTTCCACCCTCTGCAGGCTTCACTTGTGTCATTCTGTTCATGCTTGTTTTGTCACTTCTGTGTCTCTGTATGTTTTGTTACTGGTTTCCCCTTTTTTCCCTTAGTTTCCCAACAATATGCCCTATCAGATAACCTTGCTGGAATAAACACTCTCACACTCTCACACGCCCTCATCAACTAGTGTGACTGACCAAGTTTGGTTCTGCCTCCCTTACGATTTGTCAATCAGGTTTGTGTTCCTGCATGTTCTTGTTTACCGATTCCGCCTTTTCGTATTGTCCCTTTTTTTTGCATTCAAAAAGGTCCTTGATTGGATACCCTTAAGGAAACAGACAGTCTCCTTCCATATAACCTTACAGAAATAACTGATTTAATTTAGACTTACAGTTTCTGTAAGTCTTCAAAAAATAGAGGGAATACTTCTCAAAGAACTTCTTGCATAATATTTCATATTGTTTTGCTATTGTAATTTTTTTTTGCCAGCGAAAGAGTGCAATTCAGCCATCTTCAGAGGATTGCTAAGTAAAGGACAGGATGAACACTTAAAATTAAGTCAGAGAGTTTGAGATGAAATATGCTATTAATTTTTTTTGAGATCAAGTTATACTTGTCCTCTGATAGGGACATGTGGAATGCTGGTTATAGATTACTTTTTGTATTGTTTCTAATTTAATAATTCCTATTAATCGGTATTTTGCTTTTATACATAGCTATGAAAGATGTCAGTGGGCACCTTAGTTTCAGCAAATGAATGAAGTACTCTTAATTTTATTTAAGATATTTAAGTGATGAGGTTTCTTAACTTAAAAAAAATAAATACATGGACTTAGACTAGCAAATATTGTCTTTATATTAGATTACCATTAGATTACCAGAACATGTCTTTATGTTAGATTAGCATTAGATTACCAGAACATTTCTGCTTTTTGTCTCCTTTCCTTCTTCAGCATGTCATTATTAAGCCCCATGTCATTTAGATATGTCTTTCTGTTGATTAATTTGCATTTAGTACCTGGTTTTATTGCTCAGTTTGACTAGAGAGATTAGCAGAATAAGAAGTTCTTTGGCAAATAAATGGCACAACAAATTATTTTTTAAATGCAATATTATAAATAAGGATGTAATTATTATTTCCCTCTAGCACTGATTTTCTTTGTTAGATCTTATTCTATTTTTCTAGATAATAATATGAGAATTTTGTGAATCAATCATAGGGTACTTAATCCCATATTACATCTTCAGAAATGATCAGAAAAAAGCAATTAAAGCAAAGAGATAAGAAACAACCTATAGGCAGTGTTATATCCTCCCAGTTTTCTGGAAGTTAGAGGTGTAGTGACATCCTGAGACAGCATTTACCGTTAAACCATGAAATTTAGAAGGTACCAGCCTCCAGATGTACCTAAATCTGACCACTTTAAACTATATGAATTGTCTAGTATGCATTAATATATATTTGCATCCCTAAATAACTACGCTTTTAAATTTTTTCAATAATATAAATGTTGATATTCATTCTTGACAGAAATTATATTCTAAGAATTCTCAGTGGGCTTATGTTTCTGCAGGTTGCAACCTTGCCTATTGAACTTGCCATGAGATGATGAAGAGAAATTGTTGGAATTATGCAGGTAATATCTTGCTTATTTTTCAGGAAATGCTGCTGAGCAGTTTAAAGTGTAATGAGCGGATTTCATTAACAAAACATCAAAAAGAGATACGATACAGTCACAGTCATCTCACAGCAATGATTTCTTAGCCCAGGACTGAACGGTTAAGACACAATTGCACACTTGTGCAATTCTTTAAGCAGTTACTTGATAACATATTTAATTAGATATGCATAAGCACAAATATTATAGTCCAGAGAGAGATTACTTTCTGCTGGGCATGCTAATTAAGAAGTCAAGTTATAATTATGTTAATGATGAATGATATAGAAACTATCGTTTTCCCATGTGCAATAGTTTGTCTTGAAAAAAAAAATCATAAACACAATTTTATCCTCCAAATAAAAAAACCCTATTATTTCTTGTCTAGTAACTGGAAACTGTTTTGGAAAAGACTGGTGAAATCAATAGGAACTTTTCCACATATTCCTAAGAGCTTCGGATCAAACCCCAAGTCTCAAAAGGCTACATGAGTAAAATTAGTATTTGGTCTGAGAAACAGAGTTGATATACATACAATGAGCAGTAAAACTTACGTGCTAACTCTCAGACTGGGAAGTATGGTACTCTTTTATGATAAAAAGACAGAAACAAATAACTTTCTCTTTTGAGGGTAGTACTGCAAGTAAATATGTTGCACGTATACTAATTTGAATTAGCCCCTCTCAGGAGGACGATACATTAAAATTCATTGTAAATTTTTCAGAATTTATACCATCAAGAAATTAATGAGCTACTTTATACTAGTTTCTTCTTTTGTTTAGCAGTATCTCTAATAAACAATATTTCATTGTTTCTTGCAATGTCTTGTTATGGAATATTCACATACATACATCTATATAAATTAATAAACAGGCAGTTATAAAGTTAGACTTGTAACAATTCATAATTATAATGCTAAGTGAAACTTGGTTTAATAGGTGCAGAATAGTTTCCAAGGTGTCATATAAATCAAATTTTTTTAATTGAGTAGTGCACTTAATTTTCCAGCAATAAAAATATCTTTTTATTTCAGTAATAAAATTTGACAGAATAATTACATTGAAGATTTTATGGTGTCCCGAAGGACTTTCATGGGGTATTCCACTGAAAACAAGGTACTGATAAGCTCATAGCAAAACCTATCTTTTGTTCTATCATTTACATGATAAATAAAAGGTCACAGTATAACATAGCAACAGCTTAAACTCCCAAGTGAGCAGAGACTAGTAAGTCCATTTTAAAGAAACTTTCTAAGTACAGAATGAATTTATTTTTTTTTCAGTGTAGGATTTCAATTGAGTATTGGGCATCATTGAAACCAATTGCAAAGCTCTTTACAAGCTTCAGTATAAGCTATAATTCTGATCTTCCTAATTTATATTTGGCATATTTCAGTGCATCAGATTTCATTTCTCCATGACAAAACTTTCCTACGTTTCACAGATACTAATTTCTTACAGAGAAATACAGTACAATAGGAGCTGTCATCATCCCCAATGCTTTGTCAATGAACTCCGCATTAGTGACCACCTGAGTTAAGAAAGTTGGCATATTTTAGATTTCTTAGACATTCAATGTTTTGATAGTCATTTTACCATAATTACATGAACAAATTCAGAAGACAGATTTTGTACATTGTAACTATGGAAACATACTTTGGTGATAGTAATCTGTTATTTTACACTTGAGTTAGACATTAATTTCTTCTAAACAACATAGATGTTCCACCAATATTCGCAGTTCACAGTAGGTCTTGTGTCCAGACGAGAGACATTATTCTATGGATATTTTCCTGAAGATTATATTTATGACTAGAGATATCCCGAGACTGTCTTTCATTACATTTATAAGATTTAAAGTAAATGGTGATTGGAAAGTTAGACCTGTCTCATGTTACCATGCTTCCATTTCCCCTTCTATCGAATTGTCTTTCCATCTTGCACGTTCATTTTCAGGAGGATTACTATAGCTGTCATGATGGTCAGCTTCTGTTTTTAATGTTCACATCATCTGTAGCCATGTAGAACCTTTTACCTCATCAGACGTCATACAATGGAGGGAGTTGAGCCTTGCCAGCATTGACTTGGAAGTCTTTCAAAGGCACTCCAAGGTTCTCCAGAAGCAGTTTACTAATAATTTTATTTGTTAATAAAGGGAGAAGAGCAGAATCTACCTGATCAATGGGATTTAGTAACCTATAAAAACAGGAGAGTCAACCAGAAGGTTGTTTATTAAAGGTTTATGGTTTACAAAAAATAATTTTCAAGTTGAAATGGTTTCAGTGAGGTTCCTTTCGTATTTATTTTAGTACTTTCAAGGTATCAAAGAAGTTTTGATTAATCATAAATTGAAGGACAAAAACTACTTGGTATGTCTAAAAGTAGAATAAAAATAGAGTATTTTTGTTCTTCCTGTTGCCATAAATGCAATCTGTTGTAACTGTTGTTTTCCACAAATCTCTGATTCATTTCCACCACCATTGCTCCTTTCATGCTTTAAAATGTGAAGTTCCTGACATGAATAGCTTTAAAACTTATCTAGAGTTTGTGGATGCTGCAAAGCTCTCACATATGAGTGCTCTCTAGCAAGCTCAATATACTTATTCTGAATAAAGCATGCAAACAGCATGTTCAAGCTTCCCTTGCTAGTAGCCACATATAGGCACAGCTAGGCATAGTAGCTTTGAAAAAAGTGAGAAGAACAAATACATGTTTCTCTTTTTGTTTCCTCTAGCATACAAAGACTAGGCTTAATTCCTTCCTTTTCTTCTTTTTCTTTTCCTATCACCATTTCATCTCTGAAAAAGTAACTACATGCTTTGGTCTGTGACTTTGGATCAGAACCTGGAGAAGGGATATATATTTTAAGACATAATAAAATGCTTCCTGAGAAAAGTAAAAGGAGTTGCTGTTGCTGTTTTTATGTTTTGAAAGATGAAATATTCAATGGATTTTGTGGTTTTCCAGTAGCCTGCAAGTTAATGACTGAGGAAAACAAATCTGTAATTAAGTTCAAATTCGGCTTAAACCAAAGAATGTCACAAATATCAAGACTTGATACTTTATTTTTCAGAATCACAAAATCAATGACAGAATGGTTGAGGTTGGAAAGGACCTCTGGAGGTCAGCCGGTCCAACACACCTGCTCAAGCAGGGCCATCTAGAGCCTGTTGCCTAGAACCATGTCTAGGCAGGTTTTCAACACCTCTAAGGAGGGAGACTCCACAAGATCCCTGGGCAACCTGTGCCATTGCTTGGTCACCCTCACAGTAAAAGAGTGTATCTTGATGGAACGGGAGGGAACCACCCATGTTTCAGTTTGTGCCCACTGCCTGTGGTCCTGTCACTGCATACCACTGAAAAGAGCCTGGCTCTGTCCTCTTTGCACCCTCCCTTCAGCTATTTATATAGATTGATAAGATACCCCTTGAGCTTTCTCTTCTCCAACCTGAATAGTCCCAACTCTCTCAGCCTTTCCTCAGATGTGAGGTGCTCCACTCCTTTTGTTATCCTTGTAGTCCTTCATTGCACTCTCTCCACAATGTCCATGTCTCTCTTGTACTGAGGAGTGTGGAACTGGACACAGCTCTCCAGGCGTGGCCTCATCACTGACGAGTAGGGCAGAAGGACTCCCTCCCCTGATGTGCTGGCAATACTTTGCCTAATGAAGCCCAGGACACTAATCACCATCTTTGCTGCCAGGGCACATTGCTGGCTCATGTTCAACTTGGTGTCCACCAGGACCCCCAAGTTCTTTTCTGCAGAACTGCACTGCAGATGGTCAGCCCGCAGCATGTCCTGGTGTCTGGGGTTGTTCCTCCCCAGATGTGGGACTTGGGGCTTCCCCTTGTTGAACTTCATGAGGTTCCTGTCAGCGCATTTCTCCAGATTGTTGAGGTCAACCCACATCCTTGTGGGGACTGGAGAATAATCTGATTATTATTATATTAAAAGTATCTAAAAAATCCAATTCACTAAGAGCTTAATTGCATATCTTAACTGTTTCAAACTGAAAAGTGTTTCTCATTCTTTGAACATGTGACTGCTGACTGCTAAACTGCTATATGAAACAGAGGATTCAGTTCTACTTTGTTTTGTGAGTGTATTTGAAGAGAAAAATAAGCCATACTAACACCTTTGAGAAGAACAGCTGTAACTATAGACCTCTGGAGGCCAAGTGGGTGGACCCCCTGCTTATATCCCCAAAGGTGGGAGAGGGTTCAGGAAGATGTAGAGCTATCCTACAATTTTACTAAATAATGCAAGATTATGTCACTCTCAGCATCTCAAGATCATGGATATTGGCTTTAGTCAACTGCCTTCTCAGCGTGATTATGTCTCTCATTCCTGTTCTCATTCTCACAAACACCCACCCAGCTGGTATAAAAAAGCAACAATGATCCCACTCCAGCAGGCAGGAACCTGCAAGTATTGTCATACCCCAGATTTTAGATTCCTACGTTGTCACAAATAAAAAAAAATAACACTGAGACTTGTTATATATGCTGATGGTAGTCACTGGCAGTGTTCAATATTTATACTGCAATAATGTAAAGCAACAGTGTGTGGGTTAATAAAGAAGGGTATTTTTTAACAACAGACGGTATGCACCAGGCAATCTTCCCCATGAACAAAGTGTTATATTCTGAGCAGACAAAAAAGAAAGATCTAGAAGAAAAGGTAGTTCAGAGATTATCAGTAGAAACAAAAGGAGAGACTTGTGATGGGACACTGCAAATGCAAGAAATAAATTAAAGGAGGCAAGGTAGAAGTCCTTAGAAAGACAGAGAAAAAGTAAAATTGGATAGTTTGTACTTTCACATATATATTTCACATATATATTGTACTTTCACATATATATTTCACATATATATTGTACTTTCACGTATATATTTTTCATATATAAAAACTAACAAAAAGAAACAGTATTATGAGTGATCTAGTTACTGTAGCAACACATTAGAAAGTTGGACTTACAAAAGTATTAGCTATGCAATGACGATATGCACTGTTTTTCGAAATAAGGTGTACTTTTCTAAGAATGCAAGTTTCCATATTTGAACCATGAATTCCTGTGGGTAAAATATAATCAATTCCGACAACTAAAAAAAATTACACTATACTTTTTTCTGTATGCCCATTAAGGTATCTCTTAGTTGACTAGCTGAACCTCTGGGTTTATTCTATAAATCAGCCCCACTATCCTCTCTCCCATTAACACCATTCCACCTTTCTTTTAGGTTCAGCTGCCTGTGTACGAAGAATTGAAAGCTTATCTCTGACATGTGTCAGCTGTGGAACCCCAAGCAGTTGTGATAATGTCTATAAAAAGATTAGAGAGGTAAAATGCAGAGACAGGACTGTTGACATAGGATCATTAGGAGCACACTGAGAGAAAGCACAAAAAGGAGAACAACATGAACAGTTATAAAATCCTAGAGGGAAAAATTCAGGGAGAAGTTTTCAGGCTTGTGAATCTATTTGGAGACTAGCCATGTATTGCTGGATCATAAACTCAAGCCGTTGGTGCATACTGATGGAGCTGGTGGAGGATGGCAAGTCAGTAGCCCAAAGGACCCATTCAGGAATGACAGGGCCCATCTCATCCCCTCCTGACTAGTGCCTGCACAGCGAGCAACATCTTCTGGGTTGCACCCTGAGTAGTGTGTATGTTCATGCTTAGGCTAATAGTTGCTAAATCCTAGCTATATCTTCTGAGTGTGTTAGCCAATAAATAAACACTTTATATATAGTTATGCATATTCTGCCTCCTGAGTTTCTTTGTGCCTGGCTGAAGATGATGGAGCGAATTAACCTAAAAAAATAAAGGTAGATGTTGTTAAGACCAGACCAATCCTTAAAAATATTATGGTTTTCACCTTCATCCCATTTTTAAATAACAGCTACTCCCTTTGACTCATCTTGATGGGTTTCCCACCTGAACCATGGCGCCAATGGCTCTCCTGGGCCAGCCATGGGAGGGGCCAGTGTCATATATGTCTGTATGAGGATATGAGCCTTTGATAAGCTGATGGGTCTCCTCTGGTGGCCCTGGGAGTAGCTTAGTCAGGTTATTTTTTCAGGTTCATAGACAGTAATGAAAAAGGAGAAGAAATAACCATTCAAGATACGTGTAGGATGCAAAGATGCAGATTCGGAGTTTGATGATCAAGAAAACAGAGAAGAGCTAATATTCATAGCTGGTATATAACCCTGATCAGAATATAAATTCCAGAACCCTGGAATATAAAACTGATAATTTAGTTGTGCCCCAGAAGGTATGAGAAGAAGTACACTTCTCAGAAACCAAAGGAATGTAATGCTACTATTACAGTAAACTGTGGGTGAGCAGCTCCCTGTTCTGATAGGCTCAGCATGCTGTGTATGGCCAGAGGTCATATAGAGCTAATTTTGAGGAAGGGGCTTATGACTACATGGAAGACCCCTCGCGACCACCCCCCAGTGACACCTGCGCAGAAGATCAAGAGTTACCTAAGTCCTCCAGGGGTGTGACTGGGGTGATCGAAGGGCAGGAATTTAGACTGTAAAAGGCACAATTCCAAGGAGCAACGTGCATGCGCCCACCACCAGAGGATTACTCTGTCAGTTATTGTCATTGATATCATGGGATCCAGGGGTGGTGATATCTATTTCTATAATTTTGTTTCTCTTTCTCATTCCTCTTTTTCCCTTTTCTTCTCATAAATATCTTAACAGAACTCACACTGCCTACCATTACACTTTCCAAGTTCCGGTTGCTTCTACCTTAAATAAAATGTTTAATCAAACATTCGGTGTCATGTCACCTCAATTTAGGCCAAGGAGATCATTAAATCACTACAACTCCTTGAGATATCTAAGCCAGGTCATAACACCACACTGCACATGACTATTGTTTGGCTTGTGGAATGCCTTTGAAAATCTGGCCTGCTATGACTAGATATAAATTAACTAAACTACAAGAAGAAAAATCAATCATTTGTCAAGCAAACATGAAGAGCTTACAGTGATAAACATTGATTTTTATGGGGATTGTGCAGGAGATTCAATAAGATTATGACAATATCAATAATTTACCCTAAACTCATCCTTTCCACCTATAGCTTTTAATGTTGACAGATAGCCTGGAATAATTCAATCCTAGTGATAAAAAGGTAAACTTCATAATAATGGGGAAAATCAAAGCCAACCACCCAATCAAACAGATTAGACTTTCATGCTATTAGTTTCTTTGCAAATTCTCTGCCATATTTTCTGTTTTCCAAGAAAACTCTCTTCTTCTAGGGAAATAAATC
>NW_009626966.1:38230-43745 GCF_000690535.1 Cariama cristata
AGATGACTAGATTAGTATGCAATTTTCTTGCCATCAGTGCAATAATATTTTGTAAGTAGGCTGTGACAAATCTATCTTTGACCTAAGCCTGTTGAAATTAGTAAAGTGACAAAAAGAGAGATCTTGCCAAAACTATTAGTTGTTTATTTAACCTTGTTCATAGCTCTTCTCAGTGTTATAAGTATAGCAAAACAAAATGAGTGCAATCTTCAGGTGGCACTGGACTAGTATGATGCCGTTACATGCACTATAGTCTCTTTCTTCTTTTAATGAAATTAAAGCTAACTGGTAAAGATGTGTTTGTCCATGCTACAAGAGCAGTTAACATTTCATGCATGAACTCTTGTAAGAAAAGGGCAAATGTTTGGATAAGCACTATCATTAGCTGAACACAAAAGTGTGAATCATAATGCCACATCTCCTATTGCAGGAGAAATCTTTTGTGGGTTTAAATCCTGGCCAGTTCCAGCGAAGGCTATGAAGTAGGGTGTTGCTTATATTAGTTTTCACAGCCCTTTTTTACAAGACTGGCCTTTTTGCTCTAGAGTCATGAGGGGAAGCTGTGAGGAAAACATGTACCAGTCACATTGCTAAAGGTTATAGCTTGAAGTTCAGGTGCTGAAGGAAGCTTAAGAACAATTCAAAGTTTTGCTGCAGAATTTTTGAAACTGTCAGGTTACACAAACTATGTGTGTCCCAATTTTTCCTACTGTACGATAACGATGGTATTTCTTCCAAACTCTACCTGCTGGCTCAATTTAACATGTAAACTCTACAAAGCAAAGACTTCCACTTGTAAACTATATCTATGCCAGTGAGAGGACCGGTCTGAGATGAGGTCTATATGTATTATGTGATGCATACTCCCTACAAATAACAAATACTAGGGAGACCTGTGAAATCTTTTAAGGGTTTCTTGTAAAGCAGCCTTCAACTCAGCCGTCACAGCTGTACTGAATAAACCTACCAGACTACTTTGATTCACATGCTGTTTTCCAGCCACTCCCTTTGCTCCAATGCAGGCACACATATATACACAAATAAGTGCTGTCTGCTCTGTTCATAGGTCATTGCTTATTGAAATATGACATTGATACTAATAAAGACAAAAGACAAACTCAGTATGTGGAACCTTATTGACCAGACAGCTAATTTTCCTTGTTTGACTAATATTTTTCCTCCAAAACGGATATAATTATTCAGGAATTGGATAATACAAATATTCTAGCTTCCAAGACCGTGGACTTACTAAGTAATAGGTCTTATTTTACTGCAAAAGTGATGGATTGGAGTGTGTTCAAACTCTTTCACTAAACTGCTTTTAGTTAGTATTCAGACAGAGGAGTTCACTTTAAGTCCAGGGAGTGCTTTGCTTTTAAAAATGAGCAGTAAAGCCACAGTCAAGTGGTTAAAATTTTATGAGATTTTTTCAAACCACTCACTATGACAAATACAGCTTCTTGAACTGATGTCCCTTTAGCAGCCATGAACAGAATCACTCTTTATTAAAAGCTGCAGGCAGAGCAAATGCATTTGTAGGATGTTACCAGGAAATTGGCACAAATAATCTAAGAAATGTATTGCTCAAAAATTATCTTCAAAGAGAAAAGGAATGTTGCAATGGGATGATAGTGGTCAAAAGTATTTCCTAGCAAAAAGAGTGGTAAGTAATGGTATAAAATTCATGAAGTAGTTGAGTGTCAAATCATTGGTGATAGGAGAAAAACTGCCAGAAATACTTCGACCCTGGATACGGGGAGAGCAGACTTTGGGCTGCTGAAGGAACTAGTTAGTCAGGTCCCCTGGGAATCTGCTTTTGAAAGTACTTGAGACCATGAACATTGGTCACTTTTTGGGAGCCATCTCTTCAGAGTGCAGGAGCAGGCAATTCCAACGTGTGGGAAGTCAAGCAAGTGAGGCAGAAGGCCAGCTTGGCTGAGCAGGGATTTTCTTCGAGAACTTAGATGGAAAAGGAAAGTGTGTGGACTTTGGAAGCAGAGACAGGCGACAAGGTAGGACTAGAGAGATGTTGTTTGCCACTATAGGGAGAAAATTTGTATGTTCAAAGCTTGATTAGAGTTCAAGCTGGCCAAGACTGTGAAGGACAAAAAAAATGGGCTTTTTTTAATATGTTACCAGCAAAAGGAGGATCAGAGATAACATTGGTCCATTATTTGATGAGGTTATTTGAGGTCCATTATTTGTGAGGTCACCTCACAAATAGGGACATAGACAAAGCAGAGACATTTAATGCCTTCTTTGCCTCTGCCTTTTACATCGATGATGGGCCCTGGGACCTCCGGAATCCTGTGTTCGAAGACCATGACTAGGGGAATGATAAACTCCCAGCCAACCGTGGACTTGCCTGAGACTTGTTGCTCCAGCTGGATGCACATAAATCTATGGGGCCTGATGGGATTCATCCCAGGGTACTGAAAGAGCTGGCCAATGTTATTGCAGGACCTCTCTCCATTATTTTTCAATGCTCTTGGGTGTCTGGAGAGGTCCGAGTCAACTGGAAGCTGGTAAATGTTGTCCCAGTTTTCAAGAAGGGTAAGAAGGAAGACCCTGGTAATTACAAACCTGTCAGTCTCACTTCAGTGCCTGGTAAAATTATGGAGAAGATTATTCTGGGAGTTTTTGAAAAACAGTTAAGAGACAATGCAGTCATTGGTCATAGCCAATGTGTTCATGAGGGGAAAGTCCTGCTTAACTAACTTAATTACCTTTTATGACAAGGTCACCCATCCAGACCAAAGGAAGACAGTAGATGTGGTGGTTTTGGATTTTAGCCGAGCTTTTGATACTGTCTCTCACAATATCCTTCTGGACAAAATATCCAGCACACAGCTAGCCAAATCCATAATACATGGGTGAGTAATTGACTGATAGGACAGGCCTAATGAGTTACAGTAAATGTAGTCACATCAGGCTGGTGGCCAGTCACCAGTGGGGTTCCCCAGGGCTCAATGGTAGGGCCAGTGCTCTTTAATGTTTTTATAAATGACCTGGATGTAGGAGTTGAATGTACACTAAGTAAGTTTACTGATGATACTAAACTAGGAGGAGCTGTGGATTCCTGTGAGGGTAGAGAGGCCTTACAGAGAGATCTGCATAGACTAAGGGCTGGGCAATCACCAACCATATGAAATTTAACAAGAGCAAGTGCTGGATTCTGAACTTGGGATGGGGTAATCCTGGTTACATGTACAAATTGGGGGACAAGAGGCTGGAGAGCAGCCCTGCAGAAAGAGATCTGGGGGTTTGGGTTGATGGCAAGTTGAATATGAGTCAACAGTGTGTCCTGGCAGCCAAAAGGGCCAACTGTGTCCTGGGGTGTCTTAAGCACAGCATAGCTAGCCATTCAAGGGAGGTGACTGTCCCACTCTACGCTGCACTGGTGTGACCCCACCTCGAGTACTGTGTGCAGTTGTTGGTGCCTCAATGTAAGAAGGACATCAAACTATGAGAGTGTGTCCTGAGGAGGGTGACCAAGATGGTGAAAAGCCTCAAGGACAAGACTTAGGAGGAGTGGCTGAGGTCACTTGGCTTGTTCAGTTTGGAGAAGAGAGGGCTGAGGGGTGCCCTCATCTCAGTCTACAATTTCCTCAAGGAGGGCAGCAGAGGGGGAGGTGCTGATCTCCTCTCTCTGGTGACCAGTGATAGGACACGAGGAAATGGAATGAAGCTGCATCAGGGCAAGTTCAGATTGGACATTAAAAAAAAATTCTTCACTGAGAGGTTGGTCAGTCACTGGAACAGGCTCTCCAGGGAAGTGGTCATGGCATCAAGCTTATCAGAGTTCAAGGAGCATCTGGATGACGCTCTTAGTCATATGGTTTAGTTTTAGGTAGTCTTGTGAGGAGCAGGGAGTTGGTCTTCATGGTCCTTATGGGTCCTTTCCAACTCCAGATATTCTAGGATTCTATGATAAGAAATCCTATTTTGGAGACAATATTTTGGTGAATCATACTATAGCTTTGCATATGTATCTCCACCACACTTCAAACTATATGTAAAACAATATTATATGCTGTCCTTATCCAAAGTCTTGAGAAATGTACTTCTCAAGTAAGAATCAAACAATTACTTAATTAACCGATTTTCTTGAGTTAAAAGATTTGCATTATTGACTGAAGCTTCAGTAATACATAATGTGCTGTACCTCAACTGACACTTTTTGATTAGGGCTCAACAAAAGAACTTGTAAAATGAAGTCTGAACAAAGACATGCAAGAAAAGATATAAAGGATCAACCATGTTTGTTGGAAGTAATTTCAATTATTCATGCTAGCAAATTCCAGCCACACTGTTACCCATGTGACCTCTGGAGAATTCTCCTAACAGCAGTTTCATGTGGAACACCAGAAGGTTTTATATAATGGCAAAAATAAAAAACATCACCAAGGTTTAGAAAGTACTTGTGAAACTATTCTGGTTATAATTCATGTTTATTATCTGCAATTTACAAACACACAATTGATGTGAAAGAGCAGAAGTAATATTCTGTATTGTAATAGAAGTATGTACAAAGAATCACTTTTTTTAATTTTTTGTTAATTCACAGACAAAACAGTTGGTTTATGCTGGTTTATGGACCTCTAGAAAATAGATTTTGTTCAGCTAGCAATATACGTTCAGAAACTAGGTAAGCTTCACTGATCTTGTGAAATTAAGTCTTTTGGTTGAGGAATAAAGAAGGAAGCTATCAACCTTTTGTCATTCCAGTACAATGCAGACTGAGGGAAATCTTTTGTGAGGGATGTTTCTTGGAATTGTTCACCTTGATTTCTGACCAAATTCTAGTCTGAGTAATTGATTTGGGCAAGATCCAACAGAAAACACAGAGACTAAATTAGGACTTAGATGAAACTTAAGTGCTTAAATTTACTACTACAAACTGAAATATTCCTGCTTAATACTAGAGGTGACTAAACTCCACACCTGTTCTACTGCCTTATATTAGTGTTCATCAGACACCTGCAGTTACATGTGAATGGTTTGAGGTTTAATAAGCAAGAGTGTGGCAATTAATTCATATTTCATAACAGATTTGTTATGGACCCAGAAGATGACAGCATTGGTCTCGGCAAAGAACTTTGAATTAGCATCTATCTTATTCAAAGCTACTCAGAAAGGAAAGTCTTAGTGGCAATGAGGCAGTTCCTATTATTAATTAAAGAATCATGGAAACAAATACAGAAAACTGCATTTACTCTAGTGAATTAAGCCATGCAAGGGCCTATGTCCAGGTGCTGGAACGTCATTGTCCACTCTGTTGGACAGTTCTAGCAGTGTCTGGTCCATCATTGCCCAGGCCACCAAGCACTTCCCCAGCCATTTTGCAGGCATGGCAGGGAGGTCAGCACAGTCAAGGGCCAGTTACTGGCAGTCCATTTGTATGATCCCCATACTGTTTAAGAAGCTGTGTGTATGAGCTGAGCCTGACCATGCCATTTGGTCTCTGGAACAGAAAACAGACCCTAGAAATGTTGTGGTTTTTTTTTTTTTTTTT
>NW_009626966.1:43776-44116 GCF_000690535.1 Cariama cristata
CAGCAGGAACATCAGATTTCCCAGACACTTATCAGGTAAATTTCCTAAGCATTTGTCTATCAAGCAACAGTCCTTATTAAGTTCTTCCTCTGCATTGACACTTTTCCCACTTGCTCTGAGCAATCTTTAACTCCTTTCTGCAGAGTGGCACAGCTACAGGAAGAGAGACTAAGAGTACATCAGAAAAATTGTCTGAAAGTGAAGAAAATTTCTCAGGGTATAATTCTGGATTTTTTTAGTCTTCTTGTTGGTAAAAGTGAGGACACCATATACATGTAGCCAAGGTTTTACTGTTAATTTAAGTAGTATTTAAAAAGTCAAATAATCAAATCATTAAATT
>NW_009626966.1:44128-53474 GCF_000690535.1 Cariama cristata
TCAATACCATTAAAACAGTTACAAACAAAAATAAAGTAATCACTCCTAGCATCATCCTCTTTTCTTTAGTATTATACTGACCATTTCAGTGTTCCTTTGGGATCTAAGGTCAACAGTTCAAGTCTTCCTCAAAGACATGGTAGAGTATATCAAGAAGTCATAAATAACTTGAATTATTCGGGTTAATCAGTTCTGATGATGACAGAGATCCATTCCTCCTCAGTCTTTGAGTCTGCTTGGGGTTACTTTGGTGTTTCCTTACCACAGCCTGTTTCCTTCCCAGTGGTGCTCAGCTGAAGTTTGAAAGTTGCAGAATAGGTCCCCTTCCCAGTTCCAAATAGCGTGAAATATTGTTACAGTGGTTTCCCTAGTTTCTCAGACTTTTACTGCATATGGAATCCAAAGAGTTTAAGCTAAAACAAATTAAATAATCACTTGAACACTGAACAGTTATTTTTCAAAAAACTAGAATCAGCTCAGGCCAAGACAAGACCAGAGAAGTTCTCCTATCCTGCACCTTCTGGTCAATACAAAGTCTTTGGTTTTTATTAGAAATGGCAAAAATTGTGTTTGCTGGGCTACAGTTTGATTGCATTCCAGCAGAGAATGAAAATTAACTGAAAGCACTCATTGTTTAAAATATTTTAAATCTGTAGCTGTTATATAAAATGGTGAGGTATAGAGGGATGAAACAAGTATTTTTCTATTTCTCTTTTGAAAGATAAGTGAAACTCCTTCTCAGTTCTTCAATAGAAAGACCTAGTCTTTCAGGATATAATCTAATTATAGTGTGTCCTCCCAAGATAGGGCCTCTTACTTCCTGCTCTTGCTCAGATTTGCAGGGTCACCTCTGCAACTAACACCTCTTTCTGTCAAAATTTGTCCCTGCTCAGAACTGGTCCAGTTCTGTGTTCTGTCCTGGGGCCCACCTAAGCCTGTAGCCTCTCCATGCACTGTGGAGGACTTGATTTCCCTGCAAAGATAGCCTCCCTCTGCAGCTCCTAAGTGGTAGACTCTTAAATCCTCCTTTATTTTTCACATTTGCCCTGACACCACCATGTCAACTAGACTATGGTGCTTGAATATCTCAGTTGGGAGGGACCTACAACGGTCATCTAGTCCAACTGCCTGATCACTTCAGGGCTGACCAAAAGTTAAAGTGTGTTTTTAAGGGTATTGTCCAAATGACTCTTAAACACTGACAGGTATGGGGCATTGACTACCCCTCCAAGAAGCCTGTTCCAGTGTTTCACCATCCTCTCAGTAAATAAATGCTTCCTAATGTCCAGTCTAAACCTTCTCTGCCACAGCTTTGAACCATTCCCACGTGTCCTGTCACTGGATCCCAGGAAGAAGAGATCAGCACCTTCCTCTCCACGTCCCTTCCTCAGGAAAAGGTAGAGAGTAATGAGGTCACCCTTTGGCTTCCTTTTCTCCTCTGGATGCATTCAAGTACTTTAACATCTTTTTTAAATTGTGGAGCCCCAAACTGCACACACTACTCAAGGTGAGGCTGCAAACACTAAATACAGCAAGATAATCACCTCTTTTGCCCTGCTGGTTATGCTGTGTTTGATACCTCCCAGGATGGGGTTTGCCCTCTGGGCTGCCAGGGCTCATTGCTGACTCCTCTTGAGCCTGCTGCCAACCAGCACCCCCAGATCTCTTTCTGCAGGGCTGCTCTGCAGACACTCCTCTCCTAATCTATACTTGTGTCCAGCATTACTCTGTCCCAGGTGCAGAATCTGTCATTTGGTCTTATTAAATTTCAGGCCATTGATAATTGTCCAATGTTCTGATCTCTCTAGATCCCTCTGCAAGGCATCTTGTCCTTCGAGAGAGTCAACAACACCTCCCAGTTTGGTATCATCAGCAAACTTGCTAATGATGCATTCAACTTCTGCCTCCAGATTGTTGATAAATGTATTGAACAGAACTGGCCCTAGAATTGAGTCCTGAGGAACACTGCTGGTAACAAGTCACCAACCAGATGTAGCCCCATTCACCACAGCACTTTGAGCCCTGCTGTTGAGCCCATTCTTCACCCAGTGGACCATGTACCTGCTCATCTCACATTTGGACAATTTGGCCAGAAGGATGCTGTGAGGGACAGTATCAAAAGCCTTACTAAAATCCAGAAAAACTACATCCACTGCCTTTCTCTCATCCACTAAGTGGGTAACCTTATCAGAGGATATCAAATTACTTAAACGGGACTTTCCCTTTGTGAACCCATGTTGACTGGGCCTGATGATTGCACTGTTCTTCAAATGCCTTTCAGTAGTGTCCAGTATAATCTTCTCCCTGATTTTTCCAGGAACTGAGGTTAGACTAACAGGTCTGTAGTTTCCCGGGTTTTCCCTCATGCCCTGCTTGTGAATTGGAATAACAATGGCTAGCTTCCAGATAGCACAGACCTTCCCAGACTCCCAAGATCTTTGGTAGATGATTGAGACTCATCTTGCTGTAACATCTGCTAGCTCATTCAATACTCTGGGATGAATCTCATCAGGCCCAAAGGATTTATGAACATTCAGCTGATACAGCTAATCACTTACAATTTCAGTGTCCACAAATGAAAAGTCACTGTTCCCACACTCGTGGTCTTCCAGCTGAGGGGACCAGGCAGCCCAAGGTCTGTCAGTATTATTGAAGATCGAGGCAAAAAAAGCATTGAATGCCTCCATCTTTTCTTCATCCCTATTAGTCAGGTGATCATCTTCCACAAGTATCAGTCCAATGTTTTCTTTAGATGTCCCCTTGTTATTAATGTACTTAAAAGAGGCTTTCTTGTTGTCTGACACAACACTGGCCAGTTTCAACTGTAGTTGAGTTTTGGCCTTTTGTGTCTTCTCTCTGCATATGTGAGTCACAGCTCTGTAATCTTCCTGTGAAGCCTGACCTTGCTTCCAGAGACCATATAATTTTTTTTGCTCCTGCGTTCTCAGAGGTCTGCCTTGTTCAGCCAAGCAGGTCTTCCGCCCCACTTGTTTGGCTTTTGACAATGGGATTGCCTGCTCCTGTGCTTCTAAAAGGTAGTTCTTAAAAACTGACAAGCACCTGTGGATTCCTAAGCCCTCAAAAGCAGATTCCCAGGGTATTCTGCTAAACCACTCCCTGAATAGCTTAAAGTTTGCTCTCCTGAAACTCAGGGTAGCAGCTTTACTGTCCTTTTTTCTCATTACACTGACATTTTTAACCTCGACCATTTCATGATCGCTATGGCCAAGTCAACTATCTACCATCACATCTCCCACAAGTCCTTCTCTATTCATAAACAGCAAGTCTAGGAGGGCATCTTTCCTAACTGTCTCACTGAATATTTGTGACAAGAAGTTATCTTCTACAAACTTGAAGAATTTCCAAGACCTGCACATCACAGCAGTACAATATTCCAAGCTGATGTCTGGAACGTTGAAATCTCCCATAAGGACAAGGGCTACTGATCCAGAGATTTCTCCTAATTGCCTGTAGTATAACTTACCAGTTATGGCTGGGCAATCAGTAGTAGACACCTACTACATCATCTCCTTTGCTTTCCATCCCCCTGTTCCTCATCCAGAGGCTCTCATCACATCATTGCTAACTGTAGGGGCTGTACCATCAAACCTCTCCCTTAGATATAGTACGACTCCTCCGCCTTGCCTACCCTGCCTATCCCTCTTGAACAGCCTGTAGTTCTCCATCCCAGGACTCTGATCATGGGACTCATTCCACCAAGTCTTGCTAATACCAATGATATCATAGTTGTGGGAACTAACCAATGCTTCCAATTTATCCTGTTTATTCTCATACTGCGTGCATTGGTGTACAAGCATTTCAGATATGGTCCTGAGCCACTCGTGCTCCCAGGAGCAGTGTAAGTGTTCCCACTAGCATTGCCACCTTCAGGTGATGCCATGCCAACCATTGGTTTACCTACTGGAATCCTGTTGGTATCTGCTTCCCCCACCGATTCTAGTTTAAAGCTGTCTCGATCAGTCCCACCAGCTTACATCCAAAGATGCTTTTTCCCCATAGGGACAGGTGGATCTCATCAGGCCTCAGCATATCTTGTGCCTCAAAGGCTCTTCTACGGTTTAAAACCCCAAAGGTATGGCAGAGGTACCAGTCCCGGAGCCAGGTATTGATATCCTGAGCTCTCCTGTTTCTTCCAAAGTCTCCCCTCATTACTGGGAGGGTTGAGGAAAACACTACCTGTGCTCCCAAAGTTTTTAGCACTCTTCCGAGGGCTCTGAAATCTCTTTTGATTGACCTTAGACTTTCTGTTGCGACATCACGTGAAAGAGCGGGAATAGATAGTAGTCTGAAGGTTGTGCTAAGCTCTTCTGTCTTGTGGTGAAGTCCCTAATTTTGACCCCAGGGAGGCAGCAAACTTCCCTGAAAAGAAGGTCTGGTCTGCCAATGGATGCTTCTGTTCTGCACAGGAGGGAATCACCAATGATTATAACTCACCATTTTTTCTTCTTGGTGTTGGTCTTAATGCAGATCTTGCTTCAAGGGGTTGGTCTGTCTGACCTTGGCAAGACTGTTTGCATAGGTTCCTCCTCTGTGTCACTATGTGCTTCATCTACAGTACCCAGGGCCTCGTACCTATTCTGTAAGGGTATCTTAGAGGATAAGGAGGGGTTTCATTTACAAATTCATGCTGTAACCTTCTTCCACCCCTCCTTATCCCTTGTAACACTGCCTTCCTCCTGGCCCGAAACAGATCTTAGACCTGCCTCTGTAGTGAGTTGGCATGTATGCAACAGAGACAGCAGAGCACAGCCCCATTGATCAATCTTCTTCTCAGCCTCTTGAATACTCCCCAGTCTGCCCACCACCTCCTGTAGCTCAGCCACCAAGCAGAGCAGTTAATCTCTCTGGTCACACCTCCCACAGGCCTGCCTGCTGTCACTCTCCACCTCCAGGCATGGCTCTGCGCACGTCCCACGTCCCAAAACCCGGGTGGTCGCCTGCTTTGACAGGGGCTCTGTCTGTGTGGCCGCATGGTTTCTCCCAGGTGCTAGAAGCTCAGGAGAAGCAGAGGACACTGCTTTTTGCCAGGTGGTCACCATGCTGCCTGCTGCTGCACGCCTGCCCTATGGGAAATATATATGCTCACCCACTGCAATCAACTGGGTTGATTGTTTTAGCCTATCTACTTCTGCCACGCTGCTGCGTGCAGGCTCCGCCCCTTGCTGTCTCGTCCAATCAGCAGATCCAGGCTCAGTTGCTGGGGGACCCCCCCCTTCAGTCGAGTCTCTCCTTGTCCACGTGTACCCCTCGTGTGTCCCCCTCCATTGCTTACTGCCACCACCGCTGGTGCTCCTCACACTGCCCCAGCGTCCGTTGCAAGGTCTGTTACATATCTGTGAAGGTATATGGCAATACAAAGAGAGGTCGCAAAGAGAAAAGATGGAACTTTCTTCCCCTTTCCTCTCTTGCCTTGAATGCCTCTCTAATAAAACCCATTTATAAAATATAAATTGAGGTATATCCGCATCATTTGCTGAATAGAAAATGGAAACTTGCATGACCTTTGGATGGCTGAACTGCTCATGTTAATGATCTTCACGCCTTTATGTCATGCAAGAAGGTACTTTTTATTAGGCATAAAATTCTAAGGTACTTGAATAAATACATATCAGTACTGTATTCAAAATGACAGGGCACTTGTGTGCAAAAACATATTTACTTAGCAATCATCTACTGTAAAGAGAACTGTGCTTTGATCAGATTTTTCTGTCTATCATTATTGTAAAAGCCATCGGGGGTGAGGTACACAGAACCCTACAATCTAACCCCTATTCCAAAATTATAGACAAAAAAATGGTGCTATTTAATTGATCTGAATAACAGAGACAATAATCTCTGTTTTGCCGGGAGTCTCAGAGTGCTTACAATGGTGAGAGATCCGAGAGATGAAGAATTGTTAAGCAGAGCAAAAGAACTACATGAGAAACATGGATGGCCCATACACGGAAAAGCCATGCTGAGTGACATTCCCCTGTTTGAGGATCTGCTACACATTAATATACACATCCTCCTATCTAAGGGGAAAATGGGTTGGAGGATTTTTTTAAGCCAAACAGCAGTCCTAGATATCAAAAGACCTATTTCCTCCTTTCACACGATAAACATTATTATGGTGTTTCTCCACCTCAGGAGGAATAACCCCATACCCAGTGCAGACTCGGGGTTGATCTGATGGAGAACAGCTCAGCAGAGAAGGACCTGGGAGTCCTGGGGGACAACAAGTTGACCACGAGCCAGCAATGTGCCCTCATGGCTACAAAGGCCAATGGTACCTTGGGGTGCATTAGGAAGGGTGTGACCAGCAGGTTGAGGGGTGGTGTCCTCCCCCGCTACTCTGCCCTGACTTTTGACATTTTGAATAGAGGGAGAGCAGTCTTTTCTTAGATTGTGGCATAAATCCATACAGTGGCAGCCCTAAAAATATCATAGTGCAGTGCTCTATTGTCAAGAGCAAGAAGAAGTGGACAACAGAAACAATGCCCCTTTAGAAGACACAGAAAGTTGTCTATGACAGGAGTGCTGACTAAAAATTTTAAAAGCCTCCTCTATGGTTTGTGATCATGGACAGGTGTTGGAAGCACCAATTTTCTGCTATACTAGCAACTGAGAAAAGTTATTTGTTAAAAGTCTTTTGGAGAATGCTGACTGCTCACTGTCTGTTATGCCTGAGAATATTGTGCAGTGTTACAGTTGCTGGCTATTGTTGTACCAGGAACTGCCCTGTAAATACCTTTTTATTAAATTTTGGAGGACTTACCTGAAAGTGTTGGTGAAAACCATTCATTCCTCCTGATAAAGTAAATATGGTTGTGATCCACGAAGATTTGATGAACTCTGCTTGTGAGACTGACAACACTGAGAAAGCTTTTAATAAGTATTTGCGTGATAGGAGTCCTAGCATCTTGTACACTGTGCAGCATGTTGTTGCTTTTTTTTTGCCAGGGTAAAAGGAACTGCATGATCACTCTCAATACAAAATACATATGATGTTATTTAAGAAAGTCCAAGATAAACTCCAGGTTGTCCCTAGCCAGCTAGACATATCCTGACAAGGCCTTTTTAGAATCATAGAATGGTTTGGTTGGAAGAGACCTTAAGGATCATCCAGTTCCAATCCCCCTGCCATGGGCAGAGACAGCATTTGAAGGTGCTACAAAGATACCTTAAGGGTACCTGGATGTCTTTTTAAGCACTTCTAGCCCTGAGAGTTTTAGAATAAGAATTGTTTTCTTCCTGCCAGAGTGGCTCACCATTTATGTATTAAAAAAAGACCTGTCTTCAGCAATAAATAGAGAGGAGCTCTACCAACATTCTCTATTGCTAACAACAGAATCATAGAATACAATCATTTAGGTTGGAAAAGACCCCCTAAAATCATCGACTCCAACCGCTAACCTAGTACTGCCAAGTCCACCACTAAACCATGTCCCTGAGCACCACATCTACACATCTTTTAAACACATTCTGGGATGGTGACTGAACCACTTCCCTGGGAAGCTTGTTCCAATGCTTGACAACACTTTCAGTGAAGAATTTTTTTCCTAATATCCAATGTAAACCTTCCCTGGTGCAACTTGAGGCCATTTCCTCTTGTCCTGTCGCCTGTTACTTGGGAGAAGAGACTGACACTCACCTCACTACAACCTCATTTCAGGTCGTTGTAGAGGGCAATAAGGTCTCCCCTCAGCCTCCTCTTCTCCAGACTGTGACGGACAGGAGTGACCATTCTACCTTAAACATTTCTTGGTACATAAAGTCTACAAATTTCCTCCTGTGGTTTTGCTGCCAGCAACTGTACAAAGGAAAAACCAGTCTCTTTGTACCCTTTTGCCATTCTGATACCACAAACGAGACAGCCATTTCTGACCCAGTGGAGCACTGGGCTAGCTAACTGCCTCAAAGCCTAGGCGAATGTGGTTAAGACATCTGGGATAGAAAACACCTACAAGTAGAGTCGATGCTAACAGTGAGAACATCTGACGCATGCACAAAGAGTACACCTACACTGAATGTGGAGGTCGACTTCGGGCCGGGGCTCCTTGTGGGGGGGCTCCGTTGTGAAGGTAACCACAACAGGTGTGCTGCGTGTACACTATGTTCCTGCGTGGGTATCGTCCAAGAAGTAAACATCTTCCAAGAAGCAACACAAGACTACCAAGAATGAGACGGCGGGAAGATATAAAAGGAAGCCGACCTCTTTGGAGGGCATATGTACCCACCACTGATGACTGGATGAGCAGTAGAAGCAACACGGGATCCAGGGTGGTGACTATTGCTAATCTATCTCGATCACTCACTGCTTCTTTCTCTCTCTCTCTCTTCCTCTTATTGCATATATCCTCATTGAGAAAATAAAAGTATACCTAGCTTGGAGCTAACACTTGACCTCGTTCGTGTCTTAATTTCTGTCCCAGGGATCAAACAATTTAATCAAGGCACTGCTGATCGGGCCTTGACACAGACTAAACAGCCTCAGTTCCCTCAGCCACTCCTCATAAGACTCGTGCTCCAGACCCTTCACCAGCTTTGTTGGCCTTCTCTGGACTCACTCCAGCACCTCAGGGTCTTTCTTGCAATGAGGGGCCCAAAACCTGTGCATACTGCTGGCCTACATTCAGCCGCCTGTTGACCAACACTCCCAGATCCTTTTCTGCCAGGCAGCTTTCCAGCCAGTCTTCCCCAAGCCTGTAGTGTTGTATGGGATTGTTTTGACCCAAGAGCAAGACCTGGCACTTAGTCTTGTTGAATCTCATATACTTGTGCCCTGGTTTGGCTAAAACAGGAGTATTTCTGCTTTCAGTAGATTTTAATTTTTTTTTTCTTCAGTTAAGTTTTCTTAGTAACTGCCCTGTCTGAAGCTGACTACAGGTTTCAGGCAGCGTCTGCTTTCAGAGCTGATGGCGGTTAATGTCTGTAGTTGTTGCTGGGGCAGGAGAAGGATTGTTATGCAGAAAGGCCCACGGGTGGGTGCTTGTTCCCTGTGGGCTCTTTTGGGCTCCACTGGGCTCCTCGTGGGGGGAAGGTGGAAAAGGGTTGCACCGCCAGGAAGCTGCAGAGGGGACAGGTGACCCAGGCCTGACCAATGCAGTATTCCATCCCATCCACGTGAGTACTTGGTATAAAGCTCAGGGATCACGGTGGTCAGCCCACTTTCCTTCATGACCGGCATCCTGGTGGGACTCTGCTCATTCCCCTCAATTCCCCTGAATCCGGTTCCTGTATCCTGCAGAGTCCAGTCCGGGACATATGGGTCCCTGCCCTGCTGCATGAGCACTGCAAGGCGCTGCGACGCGGCGTGCAGTCCCATGGTCATCATTGGGAAGAT
>NW_009626967.1:0-6670 GCF_000690535.1 Cariama cristata
GTAGGTGACATGCTGGAGGCTTCCCTCCAAAGTTTCCTGTAGGTGGAAACAACCAGCAATATTGTTGTGAGAAGCAGCCTAGGAGCACACAAACTTTGCTCAAGGGAGCACAAACTTTGCTCAGCTTCTTTAATATCACTGCCAGTGGTGAGTCCCAGGCTCATCTCTGTGCTGGGGAGTTTCCACTCCTCTGCTACCTGTGGGATGCTGTTGGACATATTGGAAGTGCATACCAATTAGCATCACTGAGGAAATTAAAAATCGCAGTGTGGGCATATGGCGTAAACTACACTGCAAATTGAATTAAATTCTCTGAAAATCTTGCCAGAGAGGACAGCCTTTTACCGATTAAATCCCAGCCTCGCAAGCACTTTTATATACAATTGCAGAAGAGAGCTTTAAAATGGTCCTTACAGCATTTTGAGTGAAGGCAAGTCCCAGGGCTGGTTCGGGGTAGCTGGTCCAGTGGTTCTGTTTTCGCTTTGGCAGGAGTACATCACTAATCTGAAAGCTGTTGACAGTCTTCTCAGTGATGCTTTTTTTCCATGTTTGTGTTTTGTATTTTCTGGCTGAGTTAGCCCGTATCCTGTAAACTTTCTTATTGTGCTTCGTACTCATTGCAATGACATCTACTGTGGAAGAGAGAGAGAAAGCTTATTAACCACAGGCTCGCCTCCTGCTGACTGCCGTCGGAGAGGGCCTGGGACAACACTTCCAGCAGATGTTTCTACTTTATAGATCAATGGAAACTTTACAGAGATAGTTCCCTCGTCAGTCCAAAAGCAAATGCCAGCATGTCTGAGATCCAGTAACTTTGTGCTGGACACCAAGACTCTTATTTGGTTTGTTGTATTTTTTATACACACACAAACTAACTACCAGAAAGTTGTCTCTAACATTGCTTCAAGTGGCATCTCTTGCAGGAATAAAGCTGCTTTCCACTTGTGGAGAGCGGTCTTGCTGCCTTTGCCCGCACATGAAGCATCAGTGTAGGCTGGAGCCCGGCAGAGATGGGCAGGCACAAGACGCAGACCATCAGTCGTCACCGTGGGTAGTATTTTCTGGTTCTGAGTCTCCATGGAATCTGTGGAACAAATCCGTATTTCAAAGGATAAAAGAGAAATGCGCTATTATATCCAAACAAAGCAGGGGAAATGCGTCTGTCTTTCTGCAAATTATCTTCTTGCTTTCTGAAGGAGGGGCTGGCTGGGGAAGAAGGGATATGGATGGAGAGGAAGGGAAAGGGAAGGCTTAACATCTGTGCCCACTCATGACTCCACAGGGGTGGGAACACACGACCCCTTTCTCAGCCCAGCACTCCTGTCTGCTGCGGCTTTGGGTGCAATTGCTCCCATGCTACAAATTTCCCTCAAAGCAACTGTGAACAGGAAATAAACATTTTTACTATTTTGACCAAGAAAGCTCACCTATGGTTTCAGATCACCCATGTGAAACCAGCATAACCCTCCAGGACTGCTTTTCTCTCATACTTTGCTGTTTGTATAAAGGAAAACAGACACTTGTGACTGAAGGAGCTGCTTCATTTCTCTGTGTGTGTGTGTGCTGCAAGAGCGGTGGCATCTGTGGGAAGCAGCCTTTCCTATATCCCACTCTCGTGTGACAGAGACGGGGAGCCTTTCGGCTCTACAAATGTCTGTAGGAAACTGCAAATTCAGAGTCACATCTTTCAGCGATAGAAACCTCAACTATGTTGAAACCTCAACTGATGTTTCAGTGATGGAAACATCAACGGTCCAAGTCAAAAAAGACTTCAGTTAGTGGGTGTATTTTCTGTAGCAGTAACTAACAAAATAGACTTCCAGTGATTGCCTGCCATAAAGGAGCTGGAGACTTCCTCTGACTGGATCAGGCCAGATCTGGAGATATTTAATGTTCCTTTATTGTTTAGGGATCTGTGTATTTGGTAGGATATCTGCATGAAGAAACAGCTGTGCTGTCTCTGGGCATCATCTTTTCTCAAAGGGCATCACTCTCTTGAATGTATTGCAGCCTTCCCTTTAGGGAGCACAGAGAGAAGCAAGTAGGCCCCAGAAGTATGTGCATGGACTGCGCAATCACAAAAGCTTCCTATAATTCAGTTGGCATTTCTGTATTTGGTCAAAAGGCCCTTGAGGACATGAAGTTTGAGCGAGATGGTTTCTTTTAGTGCCTGGCTTTTAAACGCGCACTCTTGTGTAACACAGTGGTCAGTCCAACCAGGTCGTGCCAGAGACTTGTAAATGCACCGTTCCCTGCCTTGTGCCTTCCCAGCTAAGCGTCTTTGTACTAATGGCATTTAGCAAACAGCATTGAGATTAGAAAGGATAGGAAAAGCTTAGCATTTGCTTGTTAATCAAAGTAACCACAATCATCCAATTTACATCTGAGGTTCTGGCTACTGCTGTCTTCAGAGAGTGGCCCCGTGAGCACCGGGCAGAAGCAGAACCATTTAGTGCTGCGGGGAGCTCCAGCTGCTGCAGGTATCCTTTCTGGTCAAAAAAGCTGTAGACACGTGCCCTCATCTTCCTCCTGCCTAAGGTCTGGATAAGGTGCTGTGGATGGTTATTTCACACTTGCAGAACCACCCCCAGATTCCTGTACGGACGGGTACCTACAGCATCGCTTCCAGTACATGGCAGCCGCTTTCAGGGTGCCCCATTGTGTTTTATATTTGGCCTCTCCGTAAATATTTCTTCATGCACCAGCAATTCCCTGATGCCCCTGAGCTCACTTTCTAATAGCACAGGCAATCTCAATTTCTCATTTCTTTTCAAATAAATGTCTGCAGCTGACAGCCCATATGTCCCTCTTGTTATTGTATAACTTGTATAAGTGCTAAATACAGATCTGATTACCTCTCTCCCTCCTTTGCCGACAGGTGCTTTATGGCATCGATAGCTTCACTCACTGGCCAGTTGCGCTGGGGCAGAGGGACCTGCAGCCGTGTGTCTGGGACTTCACCGCCTTCCCTTCGGAACTCCAGCCCATGGGTGCCACTGGTGTCCGTGTCCCCTTCTGTCCGGAGTGCCGAGCGCAGGGCAGCCCCTGGTTTAGTGGCGCCGTCTCCTGCAGGAACGGGGCGTTGGGCTGTGTGAGGGGGCATGCAGCCCCCGCGCCCCCCTGCCAGGAGCTGGATGGGCTCCACAGCTGCAGAGCTTGGAGTGGGTCGGTTCCCAGGGCTGGGGCTTGCGGCGTAGAAGCGGGGCAAGTCCCGTGTCCCTGTGAAAATCTGTAGCAAAAGCGCGTCCCAAAGTCGCCTGGCTGAGCTCCGCTCGCTGCCTTAGTGGGGAGGAAAGGGCAGTTTTCCTTGTAAGATGGAGACCTCTCCGGCCTTGGCCTGTGCTGTGACCCCGGCAGGAGGAGGTAGCCCTTCCCTTCACTGGAGGCCACTGCGCCCTCGCCCTCCTCTGGTCTTTGCACTGTTGCATTTCAGACTATTGCTCGAGAGTCTGCCTTTCTGACTGTGATCCACTTCTAGGTTTTTATTTGATATACAGTACTCTCAATAACAAAAAGATCTCCACCGTTCCCAGGGCAAGTTTGTCGTGCTCCTTTCCACAGTGGCAGCAGGTGGCAGAATGTCCTTGCTGGCTATTACGAGCCTCCAGCAGATGAAGACATGAAACCTTTGACACCCAAATACCACAGTCAAAACCTTGTTCTCTCTTACAACACACTGACATTTTTATTAGTGTCTGTGAGACATAAACTCCCGCTTTTAGGAGGACCTCACCAATACCGCTCATGGAAGAGTCCAAGGGCTTTTCAGTTTTTTGCCTACTGTCTTAGCAGCTCAGGGCTGAACTTCTTCCATACAGTCCTCTGATTAACTACCCCAGACCTTTTAATGCAACCAGCCTCTTATGGTCCTCTCTGCACAGACGCGCTTTCAGGCTCTCAGGTCAAGTAGCTGGATTAAGCATGAAATTCCTTTTCTCATTCAATATTTTGACGGATGCTTGTCCTTTTTGTACGCGTCTCTCCTGGCGTACCTAGAGGGTGATGATCTTAGTCCTGGTACCTCTCTGGCCATTTTGTTGTCTTTATTCTTCTCCTAAGAATGTTATTTCTATTACCCACAAAGCGTATTTTTAATTTTTCAGCTTTAGACCAGCACTCTGGTTTTTTTCAATCTTGCGCAGAGGCTCTACCCCTGCTATTTTCCTTCTGATCAAAATTCTGTTTATATAAACCTTTGCACACTTTACATCATCAAAAACATAATGCATTCATTCAAATCATCAAAGCCATTGGACTTCCAATCCCCATGAAGAAGAGGTGTCTTCTCCTGTGTTAAATGAGCACAAATGTGTGCTCCATTTGTGCAGTGGTACCTGCCAAAACCTTCTGTTGAGCACAGTAAAAACATTTGGCATCAACCACCTCCTCAAAGACTTCTCCCCTTGGAGGGGAAAACTCCATTTTTCCGTGTTACATTCTTTCAATAATATACGTAAATGAAGCTTTTTAAGATTTGGCTGCATTTCTCCCCCTCTGCAAAGACTACGCACTCACAGCTTCTGCTCTCTCTCTGCTTCCTTGCTTCTCCTTCCTCTGTTTGGTAAGACCTGCATTTTAGCCATTAACACCCTGTTTCCTGTGGTTTTCCGTGTAATGTTAACGTTACTCTTTCTGGCACTAGTCTAGTCTAGAGCGTAAACACTCCAAGGGAAGCTTATGGTGGATCTGACCTCTTTTTCCAAATGCCAGCTGTCCGCTTGATTTCTGGTATATGCCACAGCAAAGGTGTCTCCATGTACAATTCCTCCTGGATCCAGGCTCTGTGCACCTCTCTGACCTGAATGTCTTCAGATGGGGTCTGGGGCTCTCTAGGGTGGCCAGAGCATCGTGAACTTCAATCTTGGTAGATGCTGGGATCCGCAAGCGTCCTTCTGTGGGACCCCAGTCCCAACCTGACAGCTTAATAGCAGCTCAGACACCTGAAAACGCAAAAAGGCGTTTGCCAATAGGGCAGAGCTGCCAGCCACATCTTAAAAAGAAAAGTGTGGCTTTCAGTACAGGACTGAGCATCTTCAACTCGGATTGTGCTCCTGACTCCGTCACTGGCCACATTTCATCTTTGGATCGGACCGCCTTTTACCATGGCTCTTCTGCCTTATCCATAAAATGAAGGTAACAATCCTAATCCTCTTCATAAAACACTCTGAGACTCACTGGCAAAGGAGTTGTGGCACTGTAGAGCTAAAGGTCGATTGAAATGGCTGTGTTATTTTTGCCGAAGCCTAGAGCTTCTCAAAAGCCTGAGCTAACTGAAGCAGTAGTTAGACAACAGGAGAAATAACTGGGTCAGGAGCTATATTTATGAACAACAGCAGGGTCATATTACTCACTGTGAATAATTTATCTGACAAAGACATATAGTTTGCATAATTTTCTTAAAACAATGTACTGTAAATATTGCAGTCTGCTGAATAATTTGAGAGATGAGTCAACAGAGTTTGGTTGAGATCCAACAACTTTTTGAATTATTGAACTCCTTGCTCCCAGACACTTGCTTGAGCAACGCCAGCTGCCAAGCGAGGAGGTTCCCACTCACTCCAACTGGAAGTTCCCTTCGCAAAGTGGGTTAAAGAACTGGCTCAACATGGTCGACAGAAATCTGGCCCGTCAAGGAGCGTGGGCTCCTTGGCTGCCAAGACAGTAGCCCACCGAGTCTTGCCTGTCACAGTAAAACTTGTTTTGAAGAACGGGGGCTTGTGGTAGAACTTTGCCTTTTGCTGTAGGTAGCTGAGTGACTCTTGGACTGGTCGTTGTGTGACGTTAAAGCTCGAGCATTGCACAGTGATGTTTGCTCACATGGACATTTCTGCTCACAGCGACGTTAAAGCTCGAGCATTGCACAGTGACGTTTGCTCACATGGACATTTCTGCTCACAGTGGACGTCTGTGAACAGCACAACAGTTAGCCTTCACGGGGCGTTATTCTGAATTTAACTTAGCGCCCTTGGAAACTTTCAAACTCTGTGTTTGTTGGTTCCTGGATGCTCACTGTCTTCTGGTTAAATAAACCTTTGTGGCATGAATAGTGGTCAATAGTATCCGGTTGAATGTGTTTGAATGAAGAGCCTTAATAGTTTCTGAATGTTGTTCTTTCATTCATAGTTGGAAAAAAGCTCCTGTATCTCATGGGGATGACGACAACCACTCCCCTCTGTCATCTCCTCTCTTTCACCATTTGGTTTCACCAGACAGGCCGGGTCGGTGCACCGAGAGCTGTGCCAGGGGGAGGCAGGACCTTGCTGAGGGCTGCTGCCAGACACGGCTCTGCCTCCTGTTCGCTTTCTTTGGAGAGGTCATGGCCCCGTGAGAGTAACTATGTCTTGTCCACCAAAAGTCCCCTTGATCATGATCAAACCTGTGCTCTCCTCCTACCCAGCCCATCGGAGCTGCTCTTTCACCAGCCTGGTTGAGCTGCAAGGTGCCACCCTCAGAGCTTGGGGCAGGTCTGCCAAATCTTTCCCTTCACATCCATCGCATCGTTATTACTACCTTCCTGTTTGCACTGCCCTTCCAGGCAGCAGGAGAGGTGGAGATGCTGCTCCTTCCCGGAGGAGGACAGGCTGAACTCTCCTGAGTTCCCTTGGCTGGGGGAGTGGGGCCAAGCAGTACCGCGGGTGGGGAAAGGGGCACAGGATTCGGAGGAGACTGA
>NW_009626967.1:6709-9761 GCF_000690535.1 Cariama cristata
AGAGAGACTGGAAAAAGAAAGGAGAAGCTTTGGAAGAAGAGGGGGGGAAACAGCTTCTTAAACGCAACTAGCAAGGGTAAAGACTCCAGTTTCTTCCCAGAGCTCCCACTGGCTGTGCGTACACCCTGGAATACAGTTCTCCATGACCCTAGGCTTCAGTTTTGCTGCTCCAAATTTAGATTTTTCTACCAATTTTTTTCATCTCCCAGGTAAATAACAGGACATGCTGTATTATCTGGCATTTGGAGTCAGAGGGGACAAGACCCACAGGGTATCGCAGGGTGCTTGCACCTTTGGTGTGCTGCCCCCTCACTTACTCGGAGACCCACAGTGAAAATGCCGGTATTCAGCCCTGCCCTGGGCATGAAACACAGTGTCTTAATTCAGCCCTGAAATTACTGCCCTTAGGTGAATGCTAACCATGTGCCCAGACAAAAGGAATGCATTTGCTTGGTCAGTAAACATCTTTTTACAGGCATTAAAATAATTTGGTTTCCATTTTCTCCTCACCGGGCAGATTTTATTTAGTGAATACCAGGGCTGTGACAGGTTGTGCCGTTTTATTCTTCGCCGTGCCCCGTGTTATTGTGCTGTAGCTTTTCTTAGTGGTGCTTCAGGACAGAGCCAGGCACAGGGCATGGAAAAGCTCGCCCGGCACGGTCGCTGCTTTACTGGCATTGCGGCACCCCCAGCAACCTACTCAGAAAGCTTAGAGCTGACTTTGCATTTTTTTTGGCCTTGATCTCTGGCACTAAAGTTAATTGGGATAATTCAGAGTTCACACCCATCTCCCTGAGGGGCTGGTTTAAAAACACATGTAATGTGAGTTTTAAAATAATTTCTTTTGATTGGAAGTATTTGGAAATGTTTCTCTCTGCTGGTTTTAAAAGGTGTCATTTTTTTATGAATGCTGAGACGTTGATTAATAAAATTCCGAAAGCATTAACTCAATTGAGTGGACTCCAACTTTTCCTTTTTTTATTATTATGATTTGTGAAAATAAATGCAATAAAAAAAAAAATCCCAGCAGCTCTGTTAAACAGTATCCTCAGCAGTCTCCCTCCTGATAGCCCTACCAGATGTTTTACGATGCTAGACACAGGGCCGTTTGCTCTTTCCTCGGGGGAAGGCCGAGCGAAGCCTTGGCTCGGCACCACAAGCCTTCAGCTTGCGACCCCGTACGTCAGGTACGTCGCAGACCGGCCTGTACCCCGGGAGGGGCCGGGCCGTTTAGTCTCCCTGCTTTTAAGACACCTCAGGGAGGAGCAGGTTTTTTGGCCGACTGCCTTCGGTTACCCTCTTCCAGCCTCCCGAGGCAGCTTAGGGGAGGTGATGCTCAGGTCCATCCTCTCCACCGCACGCCCTGGGGTGGCCCTGGGGGTCGTCTGGGAGATGGCAGATGCAGGCTCTGGCTCTACGCAGCCAGGGCCACCTCCCGTGCAAGGATGGCCATGGCCACCCAACGGCGGGAGCCCCGCCAAGGGAGAGACCCCTCTCCCTCGAGGCCAAGCTTTTGGTTTTTGCTCTTCCCAGGTCTGCCATGAAGTATGCCCTCTGAACGGAGCTGGAGAGGCTGCAAGCATTTGTGTTTGGGAGGGACGAGGGGGGTGAGGGCTGGGGGAGGCGGAGGCAGGGACCGCTCCTGCCCGCAGCCGCTGGCCGGCCGGGGAAGGATTTATTGCCCTGGCTGCATTCGGGATGCAGATCGCTCAGAATAGCCATCCATCCTACACGTCCGAGTGAGCTGCCTCGGGAGATTCATTTGTAAGCCGGCCTGCCTTCTTCCTGAAGTTTCTTTCTCCTTTATCCTGCAAAGGCTAATATATTGTTCAAATTAAAGCGGGCCTGGGGACCCAAGACAGAGCTGGTTATTGAGTGGAATGGACTGATGAGGAGTGGATAATATATTTAAAGACTGTGTAGGAGCCGCTTGGGATGATATAGTCTGATTTATTTGATTTAGCGTAATTTATAGTACACTAGACTGTGTTGTGATTCTTTGGGATTATTATCAGGAAATTTGCATTCAATATTTAAGGATCTCTGGGCAGAAACACTCTCATTCTTTTATTATTTTGGCTTTAAACATATCATGTACCACGGAAGAATTTATAAGTGTATAAAGGGTTTTAATAAGTTCAGATGGAAAAAAAAAAAAAAAAAAAAAAATGCACTTCTTCTCAGTGAAATAGTACTTCTGAAAAAAGCTTGAAAGCTAAAATCAGCAAGGGAGGAGGATTTCTGTTTCACCCTTTCCCAAGACCATGAGTGGACTTTGTTAAAAAAAGGCAATACTGTATCTGCATTAATTCTCCTTTTTTTTGTCTTTGGGACAGAGCTAGCCCTGGTTGAGTCGCTGGCATCCGGAGATCCATCACGGAAGGATCTTGATCTTCAACCTGTGACATGTCATGGTTTCAGATGCTCCGCTGGACCTTCCCCTGACGTGATTTGTTTGTAGGTGCGTTCCACGTTTTTGGGGTTTGCATCCCGTTAAAGTAGAGGAGGCTGCAGCCTCTGAGCCCTCAGCCTAAAGGTGTTCAGTTGGGAAAGTTGAATCCCTGGTGATCTGCAAACTGCAATACTATTTAAAACCTTTGTTGACAGTCAAGCACATTGAGTGTTTAAAGTTTTAATAAGCTTAGAGTTAATTCTGGAGTCCACCAACGTCTGCGTACATCCGTAATTTACAAGCGCCTCTTACTTGGTTGGTTTAGTAAATTATACCTAAGAGTGTTTTTGAAACTTTGGCAGCTCCACTTAGAGTTTCATGATTCATCTGTGCCTTTGCCAACTGCTTCGGTTCTTTTCTTTTTGCTTCTTTCTTTTCTTCTTCACCCCTTTTCCCCATTGGAAGACATTCTTAAGTACTTAATTCAGGGCTGGGGTTGGGAATGCACTTTATCACACACCTTTTCTGTGCCAAAACCCTTTACACACTCTGTTAAGCACAACTTTCCACATACTAACGTATTTATTTGTGAAATGGCTTTTAAAGCCAGCGTAGATGGCAAAAGGCAAAGGGGGGTGGGCCGAGCCCACTCGTGGAGGA
>NW_009626968.1:0-35132 GCF_000690535.1 Cariama cristata
GAGTCCTGCTCTCCTGCTCAGGAAAAAAACAGTCTGCTAACTTTACATCAGGGACTTGTCTTTGCATTATAAAATCTCTGCTGGACACAGTCTGCCAACTTTACATCAGGGACCTGTCTTTGCATTATAAAATCTCTGCTGGACTCAACAGTCAATTGATCCATAGGGTCCTAAGCGTTTTCAAAGAAGCCTCAGCAAACGGAGCTCTAAAATCCTCAAGTCTGACATGGCAATCCATAGGGTCCTAAGCATTTTCAAAGTAGCCTCAGCAAATGGAGCTCTAAAATCCTCAAGTCTGACATGGATTGGCATCTGATTTAAGTCTGATATGGATTTGGCATCTGATTTCCTTACGCTCCCATGGAAGTCGCAGAGATGAGACTCTCAGCTTCAAACTTCTGGTGTTTATCCCCTAGGCTGTAAGGGCCTGGCCTTTTCACACACAGCAAAGCCCATCATACTGAACAAAGTTGCTAAATTCGGATATCCCTTTAGAACATGAAAATTAGCTTCTAAGTCTCTAAAGCTTAAAATAAAACCCTCTCAAAAGTGAACCTGAAGTGCTTCATACTTTATTGTCTGCATCTCTAACACGTCTGCAGCATCATCCATTTCCAAGGGGCTCAGTTAGGCATGGCAAATATAACTGCAGTGATTAGACATGCTAAACATTATACATATTAACTAGCCAGCTGAATGCCTAAAAAAAGTAAAAATTAGAGTGAAAAGCATAATTCTCTGTATCCTAAAAGACAAACCAGTTGTATCTATCAAGTCATGTACCGCAGAATGAAATTCTCTTTGGTTTAAAACTGTTGAGTTCCAGAAGTTCCTACAAACAGGCTTAGATTTTTTTTTAAAAAAAAATAATTGTTTTGGTAAATTACTTTTAGCAATGTGACCATTTATGACTAAATCCTTATTTCAGGAACCATTATTTTATGATTCACATTTAAGCAATGCAGTAGCAACTATAAAACATTAATCTTTATTTCTGATCTATTAGACTGCCGTTAGGAATGCCCTCTAGGTGTAATCGGAGGGGCTGCATTGTTGTCCACCTACTCACAAGTGGACATAAGGGAACAAAATGCCAGGCTTTTGTCAGAGGTTATTTTCAGCTTGGCGATAGCAATGGCATTGCTCAGATCCCTGAAACTCCCTCTCATTCCCCTCCCCTCCCAGCTTATAGGGCCGGCAGCAGCGGCCATTGCATTCAAAGAGTGCAGGAATCGCTCGCGTTCAAACCCTTCGAGGCCTAAGAAAATAGGGAAGAAGCATCAAGTGACTCCGGTAAGTAGAGTTCATCGGGTTCTGCCAAGACTGTCTGCAATAAGGGTTTGGGTATTTTTTATTTTTTTTTATTCTTTCTAACAGGCGGTAGAAACAGGTTGGTGCTTGACAAAGAAAAATGTGTAGTACAGAAATGTGAGTCCCCCAGAGCTGAGAGCAGTATTTTCAGTTTGGAGTAGCCAACTGATAAGAGAGATTCTTCTGGGCTTCTCAGCCTGTTGAGTAGCTACTAGCGTTACAAGGACGGGGCTGTGGGGATCCTCGTTCATGAGATACACGTTTTGACTACATGCTACACTGGATAACAGAGCTTTCAGAAGCTTTGAAAAAAATTTGTTACAAAGCTACAGAATTAGATTCTCCACATATACTTTGTCTTTGTACATACACTTTTTAGAGCATCCAAATTTATGTGCTTTTGCAATTTCTGAGATAATAGTATTCTAGAAGTAAAGAAAAATCAACCAAATCCTCAAAATATTTCATGTCAGTGACCAACTGGTTTTATATCAAACGAGAAGAAAACTTCTATGCAGACCCAACAGAAAATGGCTAGATAAGAATGCAGGATGAAACAATTCACACATCTATTACTCAAGCACTAAAAGACAGCACGATTGGTCAAGTCTTCAGAAAAGCTCCAATAGTTAAAAAAAAAAAATAATATATTTACTATGAAAAGTTTTCTACTTAAAGGTAAAATTATTTCAAAGAATAGAGCCTTGTATATAGATAAAATAACTCTGTGTCTGACCTCAATCATCATGACAACGTTTCACAGTCCGTAACAGTTTTGCTTGGCACTTAAAAGACTCAGTGCACGGATAAGGATTTAGAGAAGGATCTTGTGGAAGGAAAAGTGAAAGCTGATAGTTCAGGATCAGGTCTGGGAAAAGGAAAAGGTCGTTTGTACAGCAGGGTGCAGTTTCCCACAGCCACATGAATCGAACTGACCTCTGAGCGTGTTTTGTGTAAGTGTGTGTGGTGGGTCGTTGCTTTTTAAGTGAGAACTAAGTACCTTGTCCTAGTGCCAGGGTATCATTTTTTGGAGGTGCAACCCTAAATTTCTGCAAAAGTGTGCATCAAGGAAGTCTTAAAAGAAATATGGCATTACTATGCTAGAAAATAATAGAAGATAATTGGAAGGAGAGAGATGAAAGCAAAGGACTCGGACACAGGACTCTGGGTTTTTCTATCATCTTTGCACATCATGTGCTTCATATCGGGTCACCTAAAATCTTCTGTTTCAAAAAGGCTCATGTATCTTAGAGTGACCAGTGTCAATGAAAAATCAGTATTTACTTCCCTGTGTCACTGGGGAAATTCCCATCCCTTGATTTCAGGTGTTGGTTTACCGCAGAAATAAAGGAAAAATCCTAGTCATGATGAGATCATGGTGGAGGCCAAATGTACGACACAGATTAATAAACATAAAATTTCCCTGTATCCATAGTTCCTTGAATGCATCGGAATATAAGAAATATGATTATAAATACGTAACAAAATTGCATCTTCATTAAATGAGCTCAATCTCCAAACACAAACATTTTGTCTGTTGTGAATCTATTCTGCTGAGAGAGAACGCTTTCCACAACGGATTGGATTGTGACAAGAACACCTTCAGGCTTTTTGAGATGCAGTGGCAGGAACTGTGCTCTACACTGCAGACACATCAAGGTAAAACCTAACAGTGTTAGTTGCAGAGAAAGAGGAAAACTGTAGCAGCATTTTATTGCTACTTTTACAAAGGAAGGTATATCCTGTGATCCCCATGGTGGTGGCGAGGCGAGCACCACTAAGGACGGTGACATGAGTCAGCGGTGGTCACAGGACAGGTCAGCAGCGGAGCCGTGATTAGATACCGGAGTGAACTCCGGGCTCCACTGCCATTTCCCCACACACCTCGGCTGGGTGAACAATTGCAAGTGTAGCCTTGATACTTCCATTTCAATGTAGACAGTGATTTAATTTGGTATTATTACTGGTTATTTATTAGGCAAGGAATCAGTGTTCTTATACTTTTAACTGAGTCTATAGCAAACAGCTAGCTGGGACTAAAACAGAGCGAGCTGCGAAGCACATCCTATCCATCAGTCCTGATTCAGCATTTCTACCACCATTTCACCCAGCGGTCATGAAGATCAACATTTCCCATTCCGTTTATCCCCTTCAAAGCCATCCCGTAACACCTATGGCACCCCGAAATAATTGCCCTAGCCACACAATACGCGACTTCTGCAGTCCATTCAGATACGGCCTGACCTCTAGACTATCAAATGCGTAAGCGCTGAGAAGGGAAAACCTCGTGTTTCACAAGGAAACACCAGAATTACTTTCAAAATCTTTTTCACCAGCACTGCACTGTCTAGCACTAGCGCTGCCTTTTACCCCTCTACACAACTTCATTGGGCCAGTACTGCATCCACTTCCCATGGAGATCAATGGATCTACATATATTTTTGGATTCAATTCTTATCAATAGCATTCTGGTTAGAGGGAGACACACTCGCTCTGTGACAGCTCTGTGACATCCAGATTTGTACAGTATCACTAACAGCCCAACAGAAGACGGCTCACGTATTTTCATGCCTGTGCAGAGCACAGAAACACTTCAAAGGCCTCCTTGCTCCGAGGCTAGCCTATATAGTAGTGTTACAAGCTCGAAATAATGAAAAGCACGTACCCTTGGCTGCACATCTAATGTGTATAAATTCTACTCCGTATAGCAGCTGCATTTTGAAGCGGAACGATACAAGCTGCTGAATACTATTAGAGCAAGTCCAAGAACACTCCTCCAGCTTAACAGTACCGTGCATGCCTGCCAACATGTCGCAACACTCACACTCAAAAGTTTCTCCATCACATGTTTAATACATTTCGAATGGGTCCGCTCTACTTCCCACTAGATCACCAAAACATAACAAGCACCATGCGGTTCGCCGTCACTGCAAATTAACCAGATTAAGACAACAAAGTTCAGGGAACTTCAAGGGGATTTAGATACTGGCACCCAATGAAATGAAGACTTTGGGTATATTTTTTCTTATGACAAATAGGAGACTGACTTCTATTTGCACATTATAAAGACAGAGCTTTATCCACTGTTATAATTTAGATGAGTAGAAAACTATGAATGCTATATACACTGTGGAATTTACTTGCTCGTGGTAATACCGCTGCACAGACAGCATCCACAGAGACGGCCACCGCAGTTCAGTGTTCGGAGAGGTGAACAAAGCGAGGACACGAAGAGCACAGGCTCGCCCTGGTACCTTGCCCAGCTGTAAAGCCAACCAACGCAGACATCACAGCATACGCCACTGTTCTTACGCCTATATCCTTATGGGAACGTTTTTGCTATGACTTCTTTCTCCTACAGCTTCCCATCAGGTGATGCCAAAAAAACATGGAAAATGTGTACGCATACCCAGTCATGTTACTATAATTAGCCTCAGGAGCAATGGCTCTTTTAAGAGCTCTACCAACAGCCTGTAACAGCACAAGGTTTACTGTCACGCATTATCAGACTTTTTCAGAGATTATTTTTTTCCTTCAGCTAACGATGTAACCAGAGCTACTTTCCAACAAGTATCCCATTGCCGCCGACTGCGATGCACGGTGTGCCTTTGAGGGGAACTAAACCAGCAGAAGCAGTTTTACAGAGACTGGGGGTACAAACCACCCTCCTCCCGGGCAGCTATCAGTGTGGCTCCAGCTGGGAAGGGATTCCACTGGAAACTTGACTTGAAAGGGAACATTGTGAACCCAAAAATCTCATTTTAACTTTCAAGAAAGTGTCACAAAACCGATTTTTATCTCCCATCACTCTTCCTTCTCTTTAAATGTTTGAAACATTACTTGAGTTATTTTTATAAGAGAAAAAAAATATCACTGATACAAAAGTCCTTTGAAAATAGAAAATACAGAATGCCAGAATGAGACAGTAAGATTTTACCTACATGAAGATTTCTCTCTGTTCCTTTATCTCCCATTTAAAACAAATAGAAAAAAGATTAGCAGTGCTATTCAGTAAAACCTTCACTAAGTAAGAAGGGACCAAATGCATAGTCTGTTCCTTGCATGTAGTTATTTTTGTTTTGTATTTCAGCTATATCAGATTTTTGCTTCTCACTCGTTCCATTACAAACAGAGTTAGAGGCAAGCTGAATTTTCTTTTCCTTTTTGCATTGTTACTGTTTTCTGACTGTCAGAGCAGTTGGGCTTGCGAACAGCCTCCCAAGAGAAGTGATAGGGTCTCAAAGAGTTTAGCGATGTCGTTGCTGTACGAGAGCAGAGGACCAGGCTGATTGATCTGGGGAGGTTGTTCAGCTGCGCATAGACCAGCCTCACAAAGGGAAAGGGAGATTGGATCTTGAACGAGGATAACAGGTATGCTGTCTACCGCAGGTAATGGTCGCAACAGTGAATATGTAATTATACAGGGTTGAGGATATACTAATAACCACACTACTAAAGCGGAGATGTTTGGATAAGCTGCTATCTGCACTGTTATCAAACACTGATTGTAAAATGTGCCCACATTGCTGTGTCTTCAGTGCTATTGTTTCAGTGTGTGCGAACACTCCTACCCAACCTTCCTTTTGCCAGACAGACGTTGTCTTCTACACCATTACATAATTTTTAGTCCTAGCTGTGACAAAGAATTCCCTTCAGGTTCAGCTTGCAGAGCTGGCATGTAGAAATCCTTCATTTCATTCTGAAAGTCAGAAGATACAGTACAGAAATCACTCAGACTTACGTGTCCTGTACGTGTCCAACACACAGACATAGTAAAATGTTAGCCTAAAATGCAAGCCATTGAAAATACCAGCTATGTTACATCACTGCTGTGATTGATAAATTCTCCCCTCTCTCTCACTTGACCTCAGAAGAAAATTCTCAGGTAGCAGGCCTGGTTCAGCATTCAAAATCCTTTTCTTAGTTAAGAATGTCATATGGTGAATTAAATCAAACACAAATAGTGCAAGCAGGCTTTGAAAGAACTATAATAAGAAGGTGACTGGTTTTCCAAGAAGGAGAAGGAAGGCCTGTGCCAGGAGCTTGGAACAACCCGATAATCCGACGTGCAGATGACAAGATGACGTCCCAGTCTTTCCAGAAACGATGACTCAAACAAGAAAACAGAAGGGTAAAGCGTAGGTTGGGGTTGTTTCAGACGCGCGATAGCACAATCATCAGGAAGGGCACTCACTGAGCCTGCCCTCAGGCCACCTAAGCTGGGCTCCTGGCTCCGATACTGCCCTCCTGCGTGACCTTGGGCAAGTCACTTCAACTGTAACTGGAAGAGCAAGAACCAGAACAGTAACCGCTACTTTTTTTTTTTCCTCTGATGTTTAGATTTTAAAAACAATTGAGAAAGGAAAAGACGCCTTAAGCATCTCAGGAACCTATCTATTATGACTTTATAATGGCTGTGCAGTACAGTGATCTTGCAGCTGTTTTAGGAGGAACTGAGAAAAGCAACAAACAACTTGTTTTAATTAAAGTGTCCTCTGAAATAACATTCTACATTTCTTAAACTTCATTGTACATTTGTTAAACTTCAAAGTGGAATTATCCAGGTATGAATTGTATAAAATTATACTGACACAGAAAACTGCCTTTATGCATATCGCTGAGGAAGCTCATGTGGCACTAGATGAACTAGCACTTGCTTCAGAGAGATATAAATAGTACTGTACGCTGTCTTTTAGCAGAGAGTCTAGGTAGAAAACTGTTCTGTAGAAAGTTTAATGCCAAATACTGTCCACACTTTTGCTTAAACTCCAGTAAAACTTCAAAGTGTTTGTTAGCCTCCATTAAAAATTGCCTCACAAAACCAGATCCACGCACATAAAGCAAAAACTGAGAAGAAAAGGCAACACTGGGATATAGAGGAGGGCAGGATTGAAAGAAAATTACTATTTGTTGGAAAATAAATCCTAGAGCCACTTCTCCAGAAGAGGTTTGAGTGATCCTGGCACCTTTTCACTGAAACACCTCATAATCATTTCATACATTTACCATCACAATACACTAAGGACTACCCTTATTTACAAAAGGGGGCTGCATAGGACAGAGGATTTAGACCGCCCCTGCCCCCCGAAGCACCAGCCTAGCACCCTCACCCATGGACAACATACATTGCTGCTGCCACACAGGTATGTAGTATGTTGCAGGTATGCAATAGCAGTTGCCTGGAGGCAGGGGGAGAGGGAAGAATCAAGCCATTCTATTTAAAATAATTCACTTTTGCGGTTGTATTTACTCACGTAATTTGATTTTCTAGGTTACCCTTCAGAGATAAGGATGCCGAACTGGGGAGGTGGAGCCAAATGTGGCGCTTGTGAAAAGACAGTGTACCACGCCGAGGAAATCCAGTGCAATGGAAGGAGTTTTCACAAGACATGCTTCCTCTGCAGTAAGCTGGGCTACGCTGTTTTAACTTCACAGTATTCCCATAGCTCTTTATAAATCTTCCATTAAAGCTAGTAAATTTACTTTCGTATTACTTTGCATGCAATAAAGAAGCTTCATAGTTTCCCCAATTCAACATGTTTGCTCACGGGACACCTACAGCAGGCTTGTAAACACCCTAAGCAACGTACAGGGCAGCAGAAACAACCAGCATCGGACCAAATTTCGCACAGGGCAAGTCTTGTAAAGCTAATGCCTCTTGCTGCTGGGAAAGTTGCAAGTAAAGTGCAGTCACACGGTACTCATCCTACCTAAAGTACAGCACAGTGACACGGATTCTGGTCCCATGCTCTCTAGAAACCTGAAGATGAAACCTGTTTCCCATCCTTTTAGTAATGGAAGGATGGAAAATGACCGTATCTGTTTTCCAAGCAGCAGCCAGTTTTCTGAAACCAGTTGGCCACTCCACCGCAGCTCTTAATAATCAAGCACGGTTTTCTACCCCTTTACCCCGAGCAATCTGCCTCTCAGGATCCTGGCTTTTCTTTTTCCAAACATGCACTGGATGATTATTGTTAGGGATACTACAGTGTTGCAGAATCATGGTAGCTAGGTCCATGTCCAAGAAACCTTCTGTCCCATAACGTGGCATATTATGGGTTTGCTTCAAGTTAGAAAGTCTAGAACTAAAAAAAACAGCACTCAGAAGTATGTCTTATCAGGGTATTTTAGAAGATGATTATTTTATGGTGAATCCTAACATTAATTCATTTCACACAGGAAAGCTGAAAGACATTACTCTGGTGTCATCAAAATCACCTACCAACACCCTACAAGTACCTCAGTCTCCTCCTTCCCCATATTTTGTATTCCGTCCCATCTCACTGACTCTTTTACCCCACGCACCTCTGTAACTTTTGGCAGATAGCTTCCAGGAATTTTGCTTTCTCTGCAGGTGAGCTAGTGCTTGAAAAATTAGAGAAAAGGTATCAATTCAGCTCTGTTTGCACTTTGTGGAGAGAGTAAACAATTTGGTAAGAACTGAAGACAGCTAAATAGTTCATTTTGCAGACAACGCTTGAGATTTAGTACCTTTGCAGTACGAATTCCAGCATCACAGCTTAGAAGCCGTTGAATCTAATTTTTCACCCTCCTTTCCTGGTTGGATAGAGAATTCTCATTTGGAGGCATGAGTCTGATACTACGTGCTTAAATGTCCCAGTACAGCACTATGCAGAATCAGTCCAAAGGACACACCTGAGTTGTCTTTGCCTTTCTCTGAGTGCCCTGCAAGTGATGCCTAAAAGACTTAGTAAGAAAGAATTCCCTCAAAAAGTTTTCAGTTAATTGACAACCTTCAGCCAATTCTTACGGAATGGTAAAAATCTCAGTTTTGTGAAAACCAGAGATGACTTCTTGCTTCCATGTGCTGCCTGTAACAATTAACACTCGTTATCAGAGGAACTACAGGGAGAGGGACATGAATGTGGTAATTATGAAAAAAGCTTTAACTGACACTTGTGCTTTATCAAATGCTAGAAAATGATACAGCAGAAGATGACAAATGAGTAGACTCTCCAGTATCTAATAAAAAGAAACAGATGTCCTAATAGGGCACAGTTAATAATATTTCTCTCCCACCTAATACTGGAACAAATTTAAGCTTCGTTCTTAGCATAACTGATTTTTTTTTTTTAGCGATTCACGAAACAACATACATCCATTAGCTCTGCCAACTGTTTGTTGGGTTTGTTGTGGGGGGCTTTTTTGTTTGGTTTTGGTTGGGGTTTTTCATTGGTTTGGGTTTTTTTTTTTAAATCTTTTTTTTATTTGCCCCTTGTAGTCATAAGCCTGAACTAAATTATTAATAGGTTAGATACTAAAAAAAGTATTCCCAGTAGAAGTACGTTTAAGGTCAGAAACTGAAGATGCATGCAAACCCAGCTGGCATGTGACAGGTATGTTAATTGGCTTTTCTTCTCCCATGAATCACACACACTAATCAGCAGCTCTGGACGACTCAGTATCATGTATCATGTTCATGGGCTTTTCAATGAACCAATTATAGGGTTTCATATCTCAACAAAAGAAAAATAATCCTCCCTGACCCAATCTCAGGTACAGAAACAGTTAACCAATTTAGTTGAGCTTTTATATTTACATTTTGATATTAAATATACCTAAAATATATTTTATGTTTGACCAGACACACAAAACACATCAGTATTTTTCAACCAAAAAGTTCAATTTGGGCAGAATTATGAACAATTCAAGCCAACCTGTTAACACAGTAAGAATCAGACAAGCTAATCTATAAGTCACACTCTCTCCACTCCGTAGTTTTAAAACATTACTAGAGAGAAACTTCTTTCCAACAAACCCTCCTTCCCGTGCCGGTTGCTGTTTACCTGCCTTGTTTCCCCGTCAGCCCTCACTGAAACCGCAGCTGTGACGGACGTTTGGCAGGATCTCACGCCATCAACCTGGAACTTCTTCGTGCCGGCTCATGAACAGGGTCTGTTGGCAGATGACAGGTCTCAAAGTTATTTCAACAATCGCACTTCAAGGGCTTTTGCTCCATCTGTTGTGGTGAATTGATACTCTATCCCCAAGGTGCCAGAAATAGAAACGCTTTATCTACTGCTAGAGTTTCCATCATCCCTCAATTCCCTTAGCAAACATCATTATCATCTCAAAGCAGAAGAGACTGTAGCACCATGAGATCAGGTTCACACATTTACAGAGGCCCCTTGTTTTATTTTTTTTAACTATAAAGGTCCTTGCAAATTATTTTCCCCTCTACGCAGTACAGTGATAGAATTAAAGCTGCAGAGGTTCCAGTATCAGCTTAAATTGCCCGACGTGGATGAATTTTAGACTCACAGCAGGACAGTTAAAATACATATGGGCGAAAAAAGACTAGTCAAACGCTCCGCTAGCTCTTCTACAGCTTAACTTCCAAGCACTTTCAGTACTTCTGTATTTCACAGGTTTCTGTTGTTTACAGAAGCTAAGCAACTCTATTTCCCAAGCTATCAAGAGCCCATGCACAACTGGAACGCCTGCACTTGTTCAAGGGAAGCTGTACAGAAGTTTTTCCCTATCCCCCCTGCCCCTGCCATCAACCACTGTTGACAGAGCGAACAATTTGTAAGAAATGCTGAAATTTTAGTTTTTAAGCGTATGACACGCCCCTGATTTTTTTTCTACAGGCACTCCAAACTGAAAGCTTCATCCTCTCTCGATGGGGCGGGGGCTGTCTCACACCGAGTTCCAAAAACAGGGCAGCACATCATCACCAAGCAGACGAGGACACTTTTTTTCCCATTCATTGGTGTCCAGTTTCCATGCATAAGCAGCAAGGAGATCCACTGGACTGGTAACAGAATTTAGTCTCTAAAGGCTGACCAGGTTTCAGATGAGCAAAGAACTGGAGGGAAGAGTAATTTACCTTCCATGGCCACTGGATGAGAATAACCAGGTGTGAGATCAGCCTCAGCAACACTCGCTGGCTCTAGGTGGGGCGTGTGTCTCAAAACAAGGATACTTGCTTCCCGAGATCCCAAAATAAGTAGCTGTTAGGACTCCTTAGCTTTTGGTCCTTCCAAGTTGAGTCTTGGGATAAAGTAGTGCCGTAGAGGATGTAACTTGTATTCCATCATGTGTGCCGGGTGTTCCTATGGCACCTTCTGTCCAAAAGTCTCCCAGATCTTCTCTAGTAAGCTAAGTCAAGCAGTATTTCTCTCTAATCTACATGGCTAGGAATAGGTCTCCAGTTTTGGAATGGCTACAGTCATACCCTCACCGTCCTGGAGAAAGTCTAACAGAGCTGAGACTAGCAGTCATTTGGGATCATTGCTTCGCCTTGCACCACAGCTCAAACAAATAAATACACGTGTCCTGCTCGATTCTGTCCGGACATGGTATGTACGTTATATCCTCTTTTAGAAACACACCACATTAAAATAGCACGGGCTGAGATGAGAAAGCCATCACACAGAGTGAGTATTTTGAAAGATGCAAACCTCCTTTTTTTTTTTTTTTTTTTAAAAAAAAAAAGGTTTCGGAGTTTAGGCTGATCATCTCAAATCCATCTTAAGCTTCACAGATCTAGACAAATTGTCTCGACAAGCCCATGATGTTCCTAGGGTTAGAGTCTTGCTTTAGAATGCCAAAACAGCACATTGTGTACACCCACAACTACTTTAGCAACAGCCCAGTGAAATTTTATACTGGCTACAGGCCAAGACCCTCCTTCTCCTACATTTTTAAAGACAAACAAAAATAAACAGTAATTGTCATTATTCTGAACCACATAAATTCAAATTTGAAAACGCTGATGTTTATACGTGCACCTCTTTTCCTGTTTACAGTGGCTTGCAGAAAAGCTCTGGACAGTACCACAGTAGCAGCTCACGAATCTGAAATTTACTGCAAAACTTGTTACGGGAGAAAATATGGTCCCAAAGGCATTGGCTTCGGACAAGGGGCAGGATGTCTCAGCACTGATACTGGCGACCATCTGGGCTTGAATCTGCAACAGTGAGTTAAATCCCACTGACAGCACCTTTTTCTGGTACTACTTGTCACTTAGCGGGGTATTTTAGATTATTTTATTCTGTTTCCATAACAACACCTAGCAGGACTAGCAGAGCAGACTTTCCTACAACTTCTCTTCAGTGGACACAGTAATTTGCTAGTTTTTAATGACATTCAGTCTCTTAAGCCTTCTTTAGAAATTAACTCCTCCTTCAATGGGCAATTATTCTGCAGAAGCAGCCTTTATATGCCACCACAGATGTAAATATTCACTGCGATTGTAATTTGCCACTAGTGGCACAGTGGTAAAGTCACATTCACCATAGAACATGAGAATTTTTATTTTTTTTCCTCCTATCAGAGGCTAAAATACAGTTAGGTTTTACTGTTAGAGAAATAATCACACTACCACATACTGTTACCTCTCCTCTCAATGGGGGAAACCACATTGCTAAATCCTCCCTGTGGCTCAAATAACACATACAAACACACCGAGAATATGTTTGAACAAAGGAATTCTAATGGGATACCATCTTCCAAAAGCACATAATTATCTCTGACAGTATATTTTTATAGTATTTTTCTACAATTCTCAAAGCTGCACATTTCCAAATCAACACTGCTTTCTTCTGGTATAACCATAAGGAAACCAATTAATCAATATGCCGTGCAGGAAATAAAAGCTTAAATAACATATTTAACTGTAGCTCCTGGTAAGATATGAATCCATTACGGGCAGACTTCTGCATCAAAAATTGTCACGTCCTGTAGATTTAATGACCTGTTGCAGCCCACTAACCCGATAATTCGAAAGTCATTCTGCGAAAGGCTTTCAGCTAGCACAAAGACATAACGCATAAAGTCCAGAAACACAAAGCAAAGCTACTTTGCTGATGTGCTTTTGACCCCAGGCCAGCTAAGAGCCCCAGTTCCCTGTCCAAACATTACGAGGACTTAAGAAACAACTGCATGCAAAATCTGATTTTTTTTCTTCCACTCACTGAGTACCAGCAGACAGCCAGTTACAAAGAATAGAGATGTTTTTTGCTTCTATTTTCCTGTCTGCCTCTCAATAAAACAAAGTTCTTTTTTACTTTCACTTTTCAGTAGTATATATTAATAATAAATATTAAATATAATATTTTCTGCACATGGCTGCTGTCAGCTCCATGTACTCGGTCCAAAACAGGTAACATCAGCAGTTACAGTATCAGCTTTTCAATCACACAACAAAATTAAATAGAATACTTGCATTTTCTCTCCCCCCCCCTTTGCATGTCTAAGACCAGTAATTCAGTATTTTTTTTTGCTCCCTTACCAAAAAAATCATGAAATTGTATTTCTAGAACGAAGATAACATTTTAAGCAGTATTTTAAAAAATCACTGAAACCTTCTGTTTTAGGGGGTCACCAAAGTCTGCTCGCCCTTCTACACCAACTAATCCTTCAAAGTTTGCCAAAAAGATGGTAGACGTGGATAAATGTCCCCGTTGTGGCAAATCAGTTTATGCTGCAGAGAAGATCATGGGAGGAGGAAAAGTAAGTGGTGACCGCAGCACTAGAAACAAAACACACTTTTATAATGGTGATAAACTATAGCTAATACATCCTTGATCTTTTAAATTTTAACTCGGTGAAGAAAACATGAAGATGAATTAGCAAATCGCTAGAGAGTCCAATGTACTCTCAGGTTTAAAACCAAGTGCTTTTTGTAAGCCGTCTTCAACTTCTTGCATCTTGTTGATGTCTGAAAAACAACTCCTGGCTACTGTAGTGGCTAGCTTTTCTACCACTGTTATTCTAGTACCATCTCTGGGGATATTTGTAATTTAAACATTTATCTGTAGTGGCAATTGCAGATATATTAAAGAGGCCCTGTGACTGGAAAAACAAAAGCTTGTCTCACATGACATGCTAGGTCTCTGCTCTAGCACCTCTCACTAGGATATTATTGCTGCACATCAAAGAAGTAGCCAAAACAAGAGCAGTATCTATAGCTCCCTGCTTTTTACTACACCGCCATTAATAACAAAGTCACTAGGTAAGATCTTGATATGGGATAATGAAGTAATTGAAAAAAGACTAACCTAGAATGACTAAAAATGGAAGCCATAAGACCAACAAAACAATTTTAACCTTTTCACGCCGTAAAAAGCAAGTTTTTTGTTTCTTGCATCTGCTAGCTGTGCACTTTCTGTAATGTACAATGAATTGTCTTAATTTCCTCAGCCTTGGCATAAGACGTGCTTCCGCTGTGCTATCTGTGGGAAGAGTTTAGAATCTACAAATGTTACAGACAAAGATGGAGAGCTCTACTGTAAAGGTAAGAATTATAATGAGCCCAACATTACTGAGTCCATCTAAAACTTGTCTTTTTAGACCTAGTACTGCCATCATGATTTACCTTGCTGCATGCTTAATGAAAATGAAATTTCATTTTATCTTTTTTAACAACTTTCTGAAAGCAAAGAGCTATTGTAACATTGAAGTTGCATCTTCTGCTAACAACATTTAAATTTTAAAGTTGTAATTTTTCTACAAATATGACAGCCTCTCAGATCTGTCCTCAGGCCTTCTAACAGGAACACTGGCCGTATCTGCTGGGCACTCTTGTACCTGCACAATCTCACCCTAAAAAAAAAAAAAAAAAAAAAAAAAAAAAAAATCCACAAAGATTCAGATCTTCAAAGGTATCCATTCAAGGTCATGGTCCCAATTTGAATTTTTGCCAGTAACAGTTAAAAAATACTTCCACTTGGTAGGACAGAAGATAACGCATTAAAGCTGTTATACATCCAGATGTTCTTCTTGGATCAAGAAAGTTCAGTTGACTCTTAGAAATAGCTTAAGGGGAAAAATATGCCAAGTTTTTACATTCTAGGCTAAACTTTATAGAGAATCCTACAGAAGAATACTTAAGTTCCGTGACTTTGGGTACAGTCTGACCACTGCAAGTGACCAAATTAGTGTATTTGGAGAAATATGCTGACCTTTACTACTTCCTTAGCAGAGTTGTGATAAATAATTACACATACACACAGACTGAAAATGGAATGGTTTAAACTACTGTCAATAGTTTCTGGACCACGTTCTAGTTCTTTTAAACTCCTTTGAAAATCTCTGACTTAGTCTGTATTACTCATACAGACCAAGTTTTACTGAGTATTTTCAGACAGGAAAGTAGCCTTAATGAAGATATCCCTTAGATCTTAAATACATACAGTTTCTTAATTTTTTTTGAGATAAGAGGTGACTTTTGTTTCATTCAAATATGTGATTCCAGTTTCACTATTAGAATCTGTTGACACTTCTGCGAAAGACATTATCAGATTTCCTTCCTTTTATTAGCTTAAATTTGGTAGCAGTACTAAAACCAAAAGTTATTTACCTCTATATGAAAACATTCAGAATACTATTTACCTCCCTGCTTCTTTTGCAGTTTGCTATGCAAAAAATTTCGGTCCCAAAGGAATTGGGTTTGGCGGCCTCACTCAAGTGGAAAAGAAGGAGTGTGAATAAGAAGAAATGGATGCAACAGACTCAAATTGCTGTTGATGCCACTAAGTGATAGTTGTCAAGTAAAATATTAAACATCACGTATTGCTAAGAACCTAGAGCATTTGTTTAATACCTTCCACCTTGCAGGAAAAACTTGTGAGCTTATATCTTAAGAAATTCTTAGAATAGCTTAAAAAGTACAGTGATAAAACAAGATTTAAGTCTGTTTTACAGGACATAAACACAAAAAACACCATGGAACATCATTCATGGAACATTATTGCTTCTTAAACTAGTATTTACCACACTTTAGACTAGAATTTTAAAGACTCTGCATACTGTCCCATTAAGACAGAGATACCTTATGAAGCACAAGGGTCAGTGTTCCAATTTAGGCTGTATTTTCCTTTGTGCAGAACGTTATGCCGTCTATATTTCTACCAATCTCCTAGCAGTGTTTCGAACATGTTGACATTTTGTGTTATGGCAAAGAAGATGTTATTCACTTTGAGACAATTAAAAAGGATTTGAAATTATGTCTTTCAAAGGGAGATATTTCTGAAGAAAATCAACATTTTCTTAGGATACAGTGTCGTAAGTTTTGTTATTCTATGTTTTCAAGCTGCAATAAAGCACAGATATTGCTTCACGTTATTTTTACTTGAACTTGCTTGTGCTTTTATGTTCTACAGTGTCGCAGATAAATGCATTTCACAGAGACGAATGAAATCCTCCATTTCTTAATTACAAGAATTGTGTTTCACTACACTACTTTACTCTTATGTCATCAGTTCTAGATGGTATTTAACTTTAATTTTCTGATCTTGATCTGTTTCCCTGCTGGTTTTCATTATTTTGACTTATATTCAAAACCACACTGCCCAACTGGCCACTCCAGACTGACGTTGTAGCCTTTTCTTGGGAACATGGCTGACATCTAGCCATTAAACATCCATGCAGGCAGACAGGAATAATTCCCTCTTTTTATATACATTGCTATTTTCCATCGTCAACTTACCCATTTTTATACACTAACAGGGCATATATACATGCAAAACATAAGGCAGAGTCAGGCTTTTTCTTACGATTTTGTGCCTACTTGTTCGTAAATACCTCACTGGTCACATATCCCTTGAATCTATTTCAGTATTTAAAAATAAACTTAAAAGCATGAAAGCTCCGTTTTATTACATGTAAACCCTCCAAATACAATACTTAACAGAGGTTTTCACAACATAAACAATAAAATTAAAGGGCAATTGTAATATTAAATTTTAAAATATGAACATTCCCCTTAATTTTTAAATGTAATTTTCTTTTATTTTCTGCAAATAAAGCAAAAGGTACCAATATGGTTTTGAAATTGTGCCCTAAAAACTTACCTTTAAAAAAAATCTATTTTTAGTGTCATCTCATCACATAAAATTTCAGTATCAGCTCAAACAATATATACACACATATATATAGTGATTGTTCCATATACAAACCTGCTGCAGCTTATGCAAGATAGGTTTAATATTTGAAATAATAATAAAAATAAAGACAAGCAATTTCAGAAGAATTTGTAAAAATTAACAAAATATCCAGTTTTATTTAGCTTTCAGTTCCAACGGTTTTAGAAATTAAGCAAAATTTCATACAGAATGAACATTTTTCTCCTTTGTCAGATGAAAAAGGTTGTATTGCTTGGTCCAGTCAACTACATTGGGTTTGAACATACCAAAGCAACTGCACTGAAAAAAGTCTGCAAGATTCTGAAAGCATCCAAGACTGAAAAGGAAAGGAATATCCATTAATAAACTTAACAAAAGAAGACTGCAAGTATCAAAAATACACATTGACCACAAGGCAGTACCTAAGATATAATGCTGTCAAAGACAGCTCTGAGAAAAGAAACATAAGAATATACGTTCTCTATTGAGCATTATCCCTTTGTTAAACTTTTACAACCTGTATTACATTAAAGAGTGAGAGCAGATTAAGTTAAACTCAAATATTTAAAAGTTAGTAAAATCTCATCTGTTAACACACGAGTAAACACTGACTTCTAGTATAACAGGGAAACCTTGGTACTCATTTATCTATTGAGCTAAATAGTGCAAAAGAAATCAGAAAGGGGCCAGCTGATACCTTACTTCTCTTTCTGAACCTACAGAGCAGACAACAGAGATTGATGAATAAATTAAAGGACAACCCCTCCTCACTCCCAAAATAGCATCTACTGATTAATGCTATGGACTGATTTTGCCACATTCCTATATATACAGCCATGCGGAAAGAACCCCAGTAGCTCTTATGCTGGCTGTTTATTTCCTAGTGCAAAGGAAGTTCTCATCAAGGAAAATGAGGTCCATTTCCTTCTCTTAGCAGAACTCATAACAGGCACTACTAGTACATCCATCAATCATCACTTTTTTGCATTTATGAAGCGGTGAAGCAAATCACTACTGAAAAGATACATGCTTAAAATACACTATTCATTAATACTCACTTGTATGGAGTTCTCCTGAGTGAAACAGGATGCTTAGAAGATTTTCTCTGTATCAGGACGTTCACTCTTTCATGCGAGGTCAATCCTAAGAATGCAATCTTACCAGAAGGAAAATGTAAGTAATTGTTAAAACGTGAACACCACAAATTAAAATTCCGGTGATAGCAAAAGACACTATTGAGAAGGGAGGGAGGGGAAGAGGTTGGCCATATCTAACAAATAAGTAACTACTACCATAATCAATGACTGAAAAGTATGTTTTTAAATGCCACTTGGACTAAAATAGAATCAGAAATCTGTAACTTTAACGCTTCCACCAAGAAGGCAATCTTAATTGCTTGTACTGTACTTTTACAGATGTCTGTAGAAGTATAAGATCTATAGCAGTTAAGCACCTATCTCCTCAAATTTTCTCTATATTCTACCACACAAATTTGTAGAAAAAGAGCCTCAGAAAAAGACAAAGTAGCTGAGCAAGAAAAATGGAAGAGGATGTCAGAGACTCAACAATAACTTCTCCATTTTCTTGATTCCGTGCCTTCTTTCATCGAGTTTCACAATGAAATTTATGGGTTTTTTTCTGCATCTTTGCTAACATTTTCCTTTTTTTTTTTTTTTAATCAACATAAATCTTATAAGCCCTTAGAAATGGCTGCAAGGGTCCTTCGCTGAATTAACACGTTAACTATCATAAAGTGGTACATCTACAAAATGACTGCATACAAAACACAGTAGTCAATCGTAAACATCCCACCCAGATCCCTTTTTTTCCCCCAGCATAGTCTCAGTGTCTTGGATATTACAGATATCTAGCAGTACACATGTAAAACCATGAATGTTTTTTTTTAAACAAGATACTAAGCAAAAGACTTGTTTTGTATGCTTAACACGTATTCAAATGACACATCTTTCCTAAAAGCTGCTAAACAAGCTGTTTTCTAGATGTTTTCAAGACAGCTCTTCTCAATCTTGCTTGCATAGCCAAACTCCCTCTGAGAAAACATAAACAGGAAATTTGACAGTCCTCATCAGGATAAAATCCAGGTCATATATTTCTATTGTAGCAATGGGATTCAATACAGTCTAATGACGCACTGCTGAGCTCTGCCATAGAATTTTCAATTCAGGACTAATTGTGCTATTGAGCTTCTGTGCCATTTTTGGGGCAGTAACACCAGTTCTATTAGTTAAATAAGTTTCTTGCCTTTAAATATATCTTTTTATAGGTTAGGAATTTTTGATGAGTGGTAAACCTAGAACTCTGTTATAGGAAAGATTTGCAGACTGCGATCCTACTTTTAACATGGGAATGCTGAGTGCACAAGTACTGGTGAAACTTAAAGGACTGCCCTGAGATTTAAGAAAAGCACCTAGATGTGACATCAATTAGTCAAGGAAAGCTGGCACAAAGTTTTTACGGGAGCAAATCATCTAGGGAAAAGTTTTAATATGATGACTCTTAAAGAGAGGAGCATAAACTGAAGGAAAATAATACCTGATAAAGCTGAACAGTCAGGCACAACAAAGCCCATACAGCATGAAAACAGGTTACTGCGAAGATGTAGGAAACCCATGGAGAACAAAGTATTATCTGTGTGAAGTATGTCCATGCTCCATCTTGATGATAACTTGTTGCACAATGGTTTGACCAATCTGACAAGATGCATAATTAGTTAATTATGTATTTAGGCCACTTAAAAACTGAACAAAGATTATTTGCATGGAATGAACATTACATACCAATGTGCTCTAGAAATATCATGTTTAATGTATCACGTTTCCCCTTAAAAGCACCCACATAGATATGTGACTGCTTGCTATTCTGGCTGCAAAATCTTTACATTACGTGTTCATAATCCACAGAAGGAACGTTCAAGGCACTGGCTATCTACTTTTTATATGATACTGAAATAAGCCATTGTCTCTTATTGTCAAGACTTCTGAAATGTTGCTTCATGCTTATTTGTCATTTTAGGACAAGAATTTATCATTTATCTTAAACACCATCATCAACTAAAGAAGACACGAGGGTGACAATGCCAAGAAAGTAGTATTTTACCACTAGTAAATACATGTAAACTAGAATGTCCAGCTTCTGTAAGTTTCTTAAGAAGTACTTAAAGCTTACCATGTATGTATTTAACCTATTAAAAAAACCAAACAAACTAAAAGCAGAGCAACTTTTTTTTTTTTGCCTCTATGTCAGTAGAACAACAAAGATATTTCCTTTCCATTTTCCTTCACACACAGGAAATGGAGAAAATAATATGCATACATAAGACCACCACTGAAACGCTGGAAAGCAACTCATGTTCACGAGTGACCTGTGTCTTCCACTGCTATAGCTGGTTCACTTCTATCTACGTTGAATATTGATTCATTTCAATATAACGTGAAGTAATATGACATAAAATGAACTCCCTCCACTTTTTATTCAAAAGGTTAGTGCTATGCTAATTCCTCCTCAGGACCTACATTATAATGGCTCTCCTTCAAGAAATTTCTTAATTTTCCAAAGTAACAGTTTGGATTTATTAATCATATATATAGTTCTCTTCTTTTCAAAGTTATCACTACATTAAAAAAAACCACTGTTGCAGATGTTCAATATAGATATTTCCAAATTACAAAAATCAATAAAGCTTTGCAATAATGTATTTAAAAACTTATTTTCTATTACAGTAAATGGTATCCAGACCAGAACCTGTAACCTGACCTACCTCCATGTGGCTTCCCTATTTCATCTCTAACAAAAATGCCTTCTGATGTATTTTCCAACAGATATCCCACTAGAGCTGTATCTTAGTTCTTATTCCACACAAATCTAATCAGGTATTTGACTGAAGACTCAGATATTATGTCTTTTCAAAGACAGAATTACAAGATAACATTACTGCTGAAATATGGTATCATTTGTGCAGGTATAATTACACTTGCTAGAAACAAAATGCTGAAATTAAAGAGCATAGACACATGTCCTTGAAAGCTAAAGTAAAATAAATTCATGGATACATACACAGAAGAGTTCCATAAAGCAGCGAGACACTAGTCACAGTTAGGAAAGACAGGAACAATACGTAGTAATGATGGTTCCCAACGCCTGAATTTGACACAAGGAAAAAAAAAGTTTGACATCTTAAAATTCAGCACTATTTGCATTTCCCCTTGAGTTAACAGGAATAAAAATAATCAAAACCGCTTCTCACTATTACTTCTGCTATCCTCAAGAGACTTTGACAAGGCTGATCTCTTTCTCAACTTTCTCCTGTAAGCCATCCCAATTTATATAACAGAATTAGTTTGATACAGTCAACCAGGATTTGTCTCTGCTTCAGAGCACACCTTCAGCTGTTTTAGCTAGATGAGGAGTAATCATGCAACCACAACTTTCCCCACGCACGGTACAATTGTTTCATATGACTGAAAAATCTAAGCTATTCAATTTAATTGTTTGACCTTTGTGTGCTTCAGAACTGCAAAGATAGGCATAAAATCCCCCAGACTTCTGTCAGAGAAACTGTTACATGAAGATATACAATTATTTTTCTTCAAATTACAATCAGTATTCCTCAAAGCTTTGAAACAATGCACCAGAAGGATGTCTCACCATTTTGTAAATAGCAAACACTGTAAAAACATTTCCAAGTATTTAACATTATAAAAAAGCTATTGGCAAAAGAATATGCTAAAAATACATTGCTACAGATGTAAAGCTCTAAACTTTCTATCTTAAGCATCACCAGTAATGAGACAGCAGGGAAGAAAGGAGGAGTTTCTCTAAGAACACAAGAACATAAAAAACACCCTGCAGGGTTATCTCAGTGGTCCAGCTGCTCCACTTTACTGTCTCCAACAGTGAGAAAAGGCAACATCAGCTCAGGAGGACACACAGGCCTGGGTGCTTTTTAGAGTTCGTTCTCCTCATCCACAGCTACTGCCTTACAATGTCAGAATGTACATACTTGTCTAGTTATTTTAGTATCTACTTTTGGACAAATCGGCCAAAAATTTGTCTAATCCCTTTCTGAACCTTCCGATATTGCCTGTATCTGCAAACTCTACAGCAGCAAGCTCCAAAATTTCACTACCTGTCATGTAAAGATATTTTTTCTCCCAATTTTAAATCCAATTGATATTCTCACTGAGCCTTCCCTGGTTGTATTATGATGTGCTTGGCAAATAACAGCTCTGCATTGACTTTAGCAATCACCTTCACTGCTTTTTTTGGTTTGTGTTTTTTTTGTTGTTTTTTTGTTTGTTTGGTTTGGTTTTTTTCAAAGTCTCAATCATATCCCCTGTTCCTTCTTCTCTCAAAAGAAAGAGTCTGAGACTTTTTGGTTTCTATTGTTAAGTTGACCACTCCGCCCTTTAATAATTTTAGTTGTCTTTCTCTCTGCCATCTAACTGATTTCCCTGACACCTATCAGTAAGACCTTCAGTATCAACTGTGTATTCTTATATCAGGTGTGCTCTCTCTCCAAGGAGATAAATGTTATTTCTGTAACTTTTAAAATATGTGGTATTTTCAGACTTGATAAAACAAACACTCTCACCAATGCACTGTCCAATCCACAGAGAATGCTGATCATATCTGGCTACACATGAATCACAAGCAAGGCAATGCACAGATCTCAAAGGCTTCCTTACCTAGTGGAGGATGAAGGAAAAGCATACAGTCATAGTAAAAGCACTTGTTTCACTCAAAGTTCAGAGCATCATCTCATAGGCGTCATCATATTTTGTACAATTACTGTATAACAGACCTCATAAGAGAACATAGATGAGAACTATACATCTTAATTTTACAAAAAGAGATGGAAATAATTATTTTAAGATTAGAGTCCAAGGATCTCAAAATATCTCTTTTGTCACCGTAAAAGAAAAAAAGAAATTCAAGTAATATCGAACAAACCATGCATGTAACACTTGTATGACAAGCAATGCGGAGAAAGTTTTTGTATTGAGTAAATGCCAAGTTCAAAAAGAAAACAAATACCAAAGCCTCACTCACAAGACACGATGTGCAAAATGTTCTGAAGTCCAAGCAGCCTGCTTCTGCGAGAGCTACAATGTTCTGAAAGACATAGTTTGCACTTGCATTTGAATCACATTTTCAGGGGGATCTATGAAGATTTTTACATTAGGCCTTTTGCAGTTCATAAGCATTTTGAGTGCCAGCACTGATAGGAATAAGAAATTGCTATTTTAAAATGTCCATGAGAAACAAAACAGCAAAGACGAATACAACTTCACCCATGCAGGATTACTCAAAAAAGTATCTCTGTTGCCAAAATTAATAAATAACGTGAATGAAATATTCTTTAAAATGAGATGGTATTAAGACACAAGGTACCTCTCATATAGTCAGCCAGACTTCAGAGAGATGAGGACAGCTGCGATATTTACTGTTCCTTTATGAGTACTAGACAGACAACGTTTACTAGTCCTGTGGCAACAGGTTAAAATTGCAGTTTATTCTCCCTGGCAATCTGAAGAAACACAACCTCATGGAGAGCAACGAGATCACAAACAAAATGCTTTCCTTAATCCACAGGTTAGGGAGACCAAATATGAAATTCTCTACTGATTGGTTGGCCACGATTTCTTTTTGCCATTCTAAAACAGAGTTAGGAAATGGCATATCATTTACATGATGCTTAAGCACAAAAATCAAACCGTTAAACGCATCTTCAAAGTATCTGACAAAATTTAACTCATTTCTAGCATTTGGTATGTCTTACGAGCAGAATTGTACGAAAGCACTGTGAGTATCTCTTTCTAACCTTAGACAACTGGAGTGGAAACCACACAAAATTGATACTTATTAAGTGAAGTTCTGTGTGAATTTATATCAGAGATAACATCAGTGGGTCTGTACCATATTTGGCCAAAACTCACATGTCAAGGAGAAGACGGAAGCGAGGGAATTACAGCAGGATAATGAAGATAAGGAAACGAGGAAGGAAAGATAAGATGAAGGTAGTAGGAGGAGACATTATCTATCATCTGTGTTGTTCAATTACATGGCTAAAAACTCTTAAAAGAGTGAAGAGTATTTACTGCTTTCAAGTTTAACAAAGCTGCACATGATGACAAACAAACCAACCAAAACTACATACATGTTGCACCATGTTAGCCCTTCCATTTGTTTTTATGAAACCACCTACCTCTTTTCTTTCTTTTTCTGAAGTCTTAATGTACCCAGGATCAGTTCTCCAAGTTTTATAGAAATAATAAAGAAGACCCACCATGCTGAACATGACAGGGATTTTAAGAATTGTATCTGTCACATGTAATAATCAAGTTAAGGAATATATTCTTATACCACATTATTTGTGAAACAAATAAAATATTCTAAAATTAGTTTAAATTATTTTACAATAAACACACAAAAAGGAAAATAATTACTTTCACTTTCATAGTAGGATCCTCTCTGTCCTTCAGGGGCCATCATATCAGAGAAGCTGAATATTCTGTCCCGTTTGACCGCTGGAAATGACTTTTACAACTGTATAAACCTGTATCACAATACAGCTCCCTGTCATCCTCACTAGCAGAGTGTAGACTTTTGTCCTTGAATATTTAAGAGATATAAAATGAATTCAATTTCTTTTTTCCTTCTGAAGTTTGTCTATTTTACTTAAACAATACCAATCATACATGTATAGTTATTAAGCTTCCAGCAGCCATGAGATGAGTTTGACTGCTGCACACATCCCTAAGTCACCGAACAGGCCCTTACTCATTGTTTTCTAAACCTTGCTCTCTCTTGTTTGTTGCAACTAAAACAACCAAATAAATTCAGACAGAAAAATACAACTGGAAGTCATCCTGGAACTATCTTTGTCATTCAAAAAACCAAGCACACACTTCTAAACACTTCTGAAGGTAACGAGACAGCTACTGAGAAACTTTCTTCCCTCACAAATAGACTAGAAAATCCATGATTATGAATGACAAATTTCTGGTCTAACTGGACATTTTTCTTCTTGCATACCACTTGCTTTTACCCAGTGGTTGTCTGTTTTAATTACAATATATAGAGGGAATTGATGTCTCATGAACTCCAGAGAAGTAGACTTCAATTCAATACTTTTTATGTATAGTTATTCGCTGCAACTTCTTTAGCAGACAAATTATTATTATTCATGAGGGAGGATATGTGGTCATTAGGAACATAATTTTTACACTATGGATTAAAAACATCTGTATGTCAGGTGAAAAGCAGAGAAAAACATGTCAAGATCAACTGCCTCTATACAGCAACAGAGGAATATGGAGTGGGACAAGTTTCATACCAATTAAATTCAAGCATCGAACTTGAGAGCTCAGGCTGCTAAAGAACAGTCCATGATGCCACCAAGGAGCAGTCAGAGCGCCCAAGCCTGGATTCCATCTCCAGTGACCACGCAGTCACTACATAAACTGCACAGTGTGAATAACTTAAAAATCAAGTATTGCAACCTCAAGGGTTTTTTGTCTTATGAGCCAACAACACTGCAAATAGCTCTAATTAAAATCAAGATGATAAATTATGAAATCATGGCACTGTATATTACCAGACTTATAGCTGTGTTTGTTACAATGCAATTGCAGGGTGCACTTACAATAGTCAAAATGATAGTGCATTTCTTGTGGATGCTGCTGGTCTATTTACACTTCTATTATTTTTATGGAGCTGAGAGAAGTCCTTAATTAGAATGGCTGGATTTTCATTCAGTCTAGAGGAACAGTTTGACAGACATAAATACACATAAACTAAAATACTGAACACTTTTATAACACTCAGATCTGTGGCCAGTTCCAGAAGGAAAACACATTCATGAGAAACAGGATTGGATAGAAAAATAGCAAACTACCCACTTGCCCATCTCACCAAGCTACAGTTAGACCTTCAAGAATGTTGCTATGCTCACTATCTTCAGCAAAGTGTCTGACTCAAACCCCTATCGTTGGATTTTTTTTTTCTTTTTAGATGACACCAAGAAAACCTTAAAACATCAAAACACAACACTGAATAACATGATTTTCATTCAGACAAGTATATGCGTGTATCCCCAGCAGGAACATACTCAATCAGTTAATCGAAGTTAATCCTGATAATTCTATTAAGGACATCTTAATTGGGAACAGTACAAAAGGAAAATGCCACTTAAAGCATGAAGTAATTAAAAATCAATTAAAATTGGGTAGCAATATATTACAGTTGGTTTAGTACAAAATTCTTTACAGTTCTAAGTATCTCCATAAAGGTCTTTTCACAAAACTTAATCAATAAATAGACACCCCCTGCATAACAAAAGAGGAGGGCACCAAAAAGTGCATGTAAACTACTGAAACGTTTTTGTACTCAACAGTGCAAAGCCTCTTCAAAGAAAGTAAAGGAAAGGTAGAAATGAATCCACTGTACGCTCAGGATGAAGCATAACCTGTGAATAAAGACAGACAGGAGTCTGGAAGACCTGTTTGGGAGGGATACAACAAAATTTGTTCCTTGGTTTTTTGCGGGGGGAGCAAGGGGGTGATGTTTTTAAAAGCAGAAGCATGAGTACCATTGTCAAATCCTTGTCATTTCAGAAAGAAGAGATGCTTCGAAAATTATTATTAATGCACATGTTATCTGGTTATACTACACGCCAAAATACATTACTGTAGGACAGTCTCAGTGAGGAAGAATAAAGAGTCACAGGGAGATGCTAATAGAGACAATTAAGTTTATAACAGAGATGTCTTCATTTTGATATTGCAGTAACATAAGAAATAGTTCAGAATGGTACACAAATAGCTCCTAGAGATAAAAGAAGGTACAGATTTTTAGTCCGCATATAACTTTAAATTAAACTCAGAGTTAATTCACCCCTGCCCAGCGGAAATAAACCAATCTAACCAGACATTAACAGTCACATGGAATTATCTGGAACTGCTCATTACTATTTGCAGGACCAGGCTTAGATTTATTAGGAACTGCAAAGAGAGTTCTATTATATTTCTTGAGTATAAAGGATATCAGGTAGGAACCAGAAAAACCAGGTCACAGACATCCAAAAAACTGAACTTAGCAGAAATGCTGTGGGAAGATACCTTAGATTCTTGAGCCCCACAAGTTGCCTGAAAAAATATTGAAAGAAAAAATTATTTTTTTTAAATATATCTAAAATGTAACTCCATAGAATATAAATAATCTGCTTTGTTATTTTAAAATCTTCACACATACAGTATATTTCAAGTCTTCCAAGACTTGTCACTCAAAAGAACTGTCACTCAAAAGCATTCTTTAGCCAGATGCGTAGACAGTTAACAAAGCAAAAATAAAACTGAAGAGTGCTCTGTTGCAGCCTAATATTACATATCAGAAGTGCTGTAGCATTGGGTGAAAAATGCAATCTCTGTCTATCTGCACACTGATAGCACCGCAATTTCAATGAATACCAACTGTTGCAGGAACTGTTGAACAATGCAGGAAACCTGCAAAACAGCTTAGGATTACACTGGGAGGTCTGGGGAGGAGAAGGGGAGGGAATGGTTCATTAAAACTCATTCCATGTCATAAATACAGAAGGAAAAGTTGAGATAAAGCACATTTCTGAGCATTGTGAATGGGTATCTCAGTGTCTACCAGATGCAGACCTTCAATAACACTCTCTTTATCATTAAAGTTAGCTAACAGACTCCCTAAACACTTTAGTATGGTTTTGCACACCTGAAGACCTTCAATTTCTATGGTCATCCTAAAAAGTACATATATTTAAATCCTTCACACTCTGCAGCCATTTCTTTTATGCTAACAGAAGCTAAACTCTGAAAAGAATACTCCATTAGACACCTTATATGGTGTCTGTAACAATTAAACATGTGTACAGGGAGAAAAAGCCACAAACCTCACAAACAGAGCCATCCCAAAGAGCAGGAAGAGAAGCAGACCTCCTTTCAAAAGCCAAGAATCAGAACTTAAGTTCATTACGTATCCTATGGCCCACATCAATGTCAAGGAAGATGCCAACAGCAGGAAGAGCTATTAAAATGATTATTGTTAAAATATGACAAAGTATTCAAGCAGGACTGACTTCAAAAGTATTCACTTAATGCAGTAACAAATGCTGAAAGACTCAAGGTAGACAAGACAAGGTGACACATCAATACATCCAAGGGTGAGGTGTGTGGAAATGACAAAAAAACCCCACCCAAAACCACTGCTACATGCTTTTAAAGACTTTTATTTTTGTGCACCCAATTTCAGAAACCTTAGAAAATCCTCTTGTTCGCAAAAAGTTAAGTTGCATATTATTCTAAACACGGAATGCTGTAGCTTTATTTCCATTAGTTATTACTTGGGAAATTACCTCGTATTTCTCTACTATTTTCAGTAACCTGTTATTTCTTCTGCTTCTCATTCTTTCTTCCTCTTTTACCATATAAACCATGAAGCGATTCAGACTTTGATAAGCAAGGTCAAGCGGCATCTCTCCCTTTAACAACAGAAACGGTTAGTTATTTATGCATTTAAAAAGGAAAGCATTTACGTGTTAACAGAAGCAATAAATAAATATAGGTAAACCAAGAATAACTGGGCAGTTACTACTTATTTTTTTTTTTTTTTAATAAGGCAAGGGTAAATTAAATTCAGACTTTCAACATGCTTAATCCAGTGCTTTGTAGTTCTAAAACCTGATACTTGCAACCACATTGCATCCATTTGAGTTATCTGTTGGACTGTCTCCAATAACCTGAAATGCTAAACTGTCTGCTAGAATATTACACGCTTACTGAAAGAGAAGGTTTCTTGTTTATGTTAACTTTTTAAAATGAAACAGCAATATCCTAAGTCACATATAATGAATTAAAAAAGCAGCAGATGGAAAAGCTGCACAACTTAGTACACAAATCCTGAATAACTACACTGCACAAACATATCTATATAATCATAAGAAACTATACTTTCAACATTTATACCTCCCACTATCAGTTTTTACAAATATTAGGATGAAGGCTTTCATATGTGACTAGCCCTTCTGAAAGTACAAACAGGCAGTGTCAAAAGCTGGTTTTCACAGAATGACATACACACCTTTTTATTAAGAGTCTCATTGGACACCAAGACACTGTTATTTTTAAAAGTCCGGCCAAAGTCATTAGTCTTCATGACAGCATTTTGAAATAGAAAACAGTCAACTTTTTTTTTTTTAAAGTTCGAGGAGAATCTGCAAAGGATACAATTACATTCGGAGTGACCGAAAGACTTGGCTGTTCATTAAATGACCATTGGAAAGAATCTTGGCATTCATACTTTGAGCCACACCACAAGAAAGGTGCTAACTCCTTTTGGGAAAGACTAAGAATGCCTGCTCTTAGTCAACTCCTGTTGCAAAGGATATCCAAAGTGGAGAGGACTCAGATTTTTCTTCACATTCATTTTACGCATTCATGTCACGTGGAATGAAATATCAGGAAAGCAATCTTACCTTGACATTTTTTATGTCCAGGCTAGCACCAGCTTCCAGCAACAGATCCACTGCACTAGTATTTCCTGATGTTATTGCCCAATGCAGTGCAGTATTCTTTTGAACATTGTCTACAGCATTGAGAGAGGGGTTAAACTTTAAGAGAAACTTCGTAGGTTGTGGTCTAGATGAAAATAAAGTACAAACGTTAACAAAATAAAAGATATCTATACTGAAGATGAAACTTTTGAACATCTTATAAAAATGACTTTTCCCATCTGTGAAATAACAGCAGATACACAATGCCTTGCCTCAGAAAAGCTCATCGACGGTAAATCCAAGTTTGTAATTCAGACCTGCTCTTAGGGTTTTTCTCCACACTATGTTATCTTACCATTTTAACAAATATGAGGTACATACACAGGTTGCCCAGAGAGGTGGTGGAAGCCCCATCGCTGGAGGCATTCAAGGTCAGGCTGGATGGGGCTCTGAGCAACCTTATCTAGTTGGAGATGTCCCTGCTCACTGCAGGGGGGTTGGACTAGATGACCTCTAAAGGTCCCTTCCAGCCCAAATGATTCTATGATTATATCTTTCTACAATACCGTGTATAAGCTTAGACCTCCACATCTTATTTATTCTAAACGCATTTTACTGCATCCACCTCCATTTATTTTAATTTCTGGGAAAGTACAATAGTGCTGCAGACGGTTCAGCCACAGATCTAAATTTTTCTTAGAAATTCTTTTGACTTCTTTGCTATATCCAATTAGCTACTTCATAACTCCTGATCTCCAAAATACTGCATATTTTAGTACAACTAAAAGGGAAAGGAATGTCAATTTAACAACAAATTTTGTAAGAAGAAATTAACCTCATCACTTCTTGGGTACAATAAAATAGATTCTTCCTAAGTTATTCACTACTTACCCAATTGCTTTTTGTGCTGATAACATTAAAGGTGTTTGTCCATTGAAGTCTGTTGTGTCTATGCTCTAAGTACAAGAAAAAGATAACAAGCAAGTGATTACCAGTGATTTCAGGAAACAGAGTTAGACGGTCAGATTCAGAGCTGTACAACCGGCTTAGCTTCACAAATGGAAAGAAACTGGAAAGAAACCAAATTATACCAGTCAAGAAGCAAACATTCATTTAAACACTTTCCCCCTGCCCCGAGTCTTGCATGTCATTCCTTTCAGAAGATGCTGAGTATCCACTAAGGATACTTTTAAGGGAGAGTCTCCACTACAGATATTTTTAAGGGAACCATGTTAACCGCATTTCTTGTCCTCTTGCGCAAAAATACTATAAATAAAATGCGCCTTGTAAAGCAATGTTAACCATCTTCCTTGTGCAGAGGTACATAACAGAATGTCCAAGTATATAAAACTGCTTTATTAAAAGAACAAAAAAGGATGGATTGATTATGTATCTCGAGACACAATTATTTAAACATCTCACTTGCATTACCTAATTTTCTTCCTTCTTCTTCACAACGAAAGTTTCCTTGTTCCCTGCCTCCACCCATCATTACACTAGAGGATATTTAGTTAAAAGATATTTTGATATCTATATATATATAGAGAGAGAGATATGTATATCAATATTTATTGATATTTTAGTAGGAAACAGGTAGGCTAAAAACTTTAAGTTTGTGATATTACCATCTGCGCCTACATTCCAGAATTCAGTTACTCTACTAAAGAGAGCTCTATGAGAAAGAAAATAAACTTATCAAGTCTTTAAATCTTAATACTCATTGTTTCAAAGAAACAGTTTAGATCATATAAGAACTCTCCTCTCATTTTTATTAGCAAATTGTTACACTTGTCATTAATTCTGCTTACTTCAGATGTAAGCTAAGGAGATATCAACTAGAGTGGACACAATATAAAGTTACACAAAATACAGAAATTCCTAACAAAAAATTCATACCTAGTCTGATCATCTATTTTGTACACTTCAAGTGATGGACAATTGCACAGATTATTAGTTACAAAATTGTAATCAAATGGTAAATATTTCATGAGGTACATACTTCATATACTGCTTTTTGTTCTTCGGTTTAAAAGCCAGTTGTTATTTATATAGTAACACAAATCTGCATAGCCTTAACAACTCTCCTTAAACACTCTGAGTTGTATGTAAATGTGTACGTGTGGGGATGACAAAAACAGGGGAGAGGTTTAAAAAAAAAAAAAGCAAAATAAAAACATATATACACATATATAAAAAAAATTATCTAAGTTTCTCTGAACTTATGGTACAGGGAAATAGCTGTCAAATGCCTGCTCATCATCTAGAAACAAAAGAGTTAATTCTGAAATGTATCGTACACACAGGCAGCTACTCATAAGTAGGAAACAATACTTGGGACATCAACAACATACCTGTCCTTTTGCTATGAGGTAAGCTACAATGGGCATGTGTTGAAACAACACTGCTAAATGAATGCTACTGAATCCTTCCCCGTCAATAAGACTGGGATCTGCTCCACATTTCAACAACAACATGACCATAGGTAGGTGTCCTTGTCTGCAACGATAAATGAAATGAAACTGTAGAGATGACAAAAAAAAGATGGAAATTTTCATGAAAGCATTGCCTTAATTCTCATGGATATCCCGCCAAAAAAAAAAATAATCCTTTCATATTCTTGTGTTTTTATTCAGGAAATTACTTTTTTTAAAAATTAGTTTGTATCAGAAAATCATATTAAATATATACCTTAATAAATCAGCCACGGCAAACTGTTGATTTAGAATACAACGGTTATTCTACAGTAATTTCTCCTGTGAGCAGTCTTTCTCAGAAGTAGTATCTAACTTTGTTTGGCACAAGAGTAAGATAACCCAAAAGAAAGCACTGATCTTCCAACCTGAGAATCTGCACTCAGAGAAGTTATCCCAGAATAATTATTAAAGGTTACGTTTTTTCCAGATGAGCAGTGCTTCGTTCTTTTGATCATTTTACTCAAGTCCTGTCCTAGAAGCCAAAGTCGTATGATTTTGCACTGTAACAGGTTGAACAGATGTAGTCCAGAGCAGATGCAGATGTAGAAAGAGCGGATCCAAAGCTGCATTAAACATTCACAAGCACCAACAGATACCACCACCATCGTCCAGGAAGAAACATTGCATGTTTGTGGTGGCAGCTATAAGGAGCCCAAGAGGAAAAGCTAATGGCCCTGGGAGATGAACGCCAAAGACCTCCCTACATGCCTCCAAACAACAAGGTATCTTACACTGGTCCTACTACTACATGCTTGTGCTTTAAAGCCCAGGACTGGCAGCATTGAGTCTTACAAGTGCACACGAAGGAACCTAGTGCAGAAGCCAAAACAAGTGAAAGCATGACAGGCTGAAGTCTGAGGGGAACAGTGACCACAATTTTTTCAAACTTAAACTATGCCCTAATAAGGATCAACAGTTAACTTCAGTGCCCAAAACCAGCCAAGGCTTCTTTGCCCAGTAAGGCAGAACTTACGGGGCAAAGTCTGAACAGTACTGTTTGATCCCTAGGAAAACTCAAAATGTGAGTCCAAATGACTAAAACACAGATATACATAACACAACTTTGCGGCCTGCAAAGTGGCCAGGAATCAGAGAACAGGTTTCAGCATTACTATGGACATGCTGTGAAATTCCTTATACCTCAATAAAATAAACATACCACAGAATTTGATTTAAGCTGACCACAACTGTGCTACACAAAATGCTACTGTTAACAATAACAGATTTACAACTGGTAGTTGCAAGCAGCATACCTAATGGCCCAGTGCAGGGGAGTTGAATTCAAATCTCCACCTAGCTGATCCACTATTGCACCTTTGGAAATATAATACCTGCATAACAGCAACACAGTAAGGTTAACAACAGACATAATCAAATATTAAAACATACTAGTAGTAAATAGCTCATAACAAAAAAAAAAAAATCTCACTAGAGAACCAAAAGGAGAAAAGTATTTTTGCAGTAAAAGATGCTGTTTTGAGAAAATGATTAAGAAAAAGCCCAGTAATTAGCAAGGCACTTACAAAATCAGCTTTAATCTCTATTAAACAAAACAAACCCAGGAAAATCTAATGATTTCATGTACTACATGATTTCACATATAAAGAAACCATGGTAACTTTACATTTCAGTGACATTTTCACAAAGGCAACTGGGTTAAAATTTGAATTTTACGCTTTTCTTCTCAGGCAGCATGTTTCTTTGTTTTGAAGCACAATAGCAACAAAGCGATTACAAATAACAGCGGCAGAATACTTGTGTTACTTTCACAAGGACTCTAGAGCTTACTTAACTAGCTCCTGTCTGTTGTTTATTGCCGCCCAGTGAAGAAGAGTCACGTTTTCTTTGTCTGGTTGTCGAACATCATATCCTGCTTCTACCAGTTCTTTGCATCGCTCTACTATTCCATACCTTAAATGAGAAAAAAAACATACTGATTTACTTATCATTCATTTGTTAAGCATCCTCCAGTTTAGAGACAGCCACACACTAAAGAAAAAGTAAACCTCAGTAAGCATCACCCAGCAGCTCCTACTTGAGCAAATTCCACATCGCATTCAATGGAAGTCTTGCAAAAACAGTTGAGCTGAGCCTTGATGAGTTGAATTTTCTACTTAAGAAACCTAGTTGAGATATCATTGTTTATGATAAAGATATTTACAATAGTACCTGTAAGTGATTTTTTTTTTTCTTCTTTCACCACAGGGAGAAAATGGAACTGTAAAACTTTCCTTTGTAAAAACATCCAACCTGGCTCACATTTGAGGACACTCCCATCTATTTTAACATCTTGCACACACAGAATGTGTACTTACTGTGTAGCCTTGACAATATCACAGGTGCCGGGGTCTTCAACAATCCGATATGGTCCTGTTAGCACCGGCAGATCTTTAGCCCCGTGGGTGCTATGACAGTTGTGCGTATGAGGTTGATGAGGCCCATGGCAATGGTTTTTACACTGTTGGTTAACAAAACATCTATCAACAAGCGACATTTATACACTGTACCCCACACCTCCCTCTTTACCAGAGACACATGTTATACTTCTCGAGTTGCATTAATAGAAACAATGAGGTTAATTTAAAGCACAGTTAAAAACACCTGACGAGACAAATCCTTTCATTTGGCACAGGGACACGGGAGGACAGACGGGATATGGTTAAGGTCCATCAGGCCAAATGACAAAGGCGTTATGGCTCCCGACGCAACACCCTTACGCACAGCAATACCACCACACTAGAAATGACAACCTACGTCCTCGAGTAGGTTTTGAAAGGCAAGGGCACTCGAGAGCCACAGGGCCAGCCGCACACACCAGGTGGGAGGCACTAAAAAGGCACACGCCGGACAGGCCACAGGCCTCCCTTCTCGGTCAGACGCTGCTGCCGGCGGACACCAGGCCCGCGGGCCGCTGCGGGGGGCACCCGCTCTCCGTTGCTGGGG
>NW_009626969.1:0-1094 GCF_000690535.1 Cariama cristata
CCGGCACTCGCCGGTGTTGCTGCCCTCAGGGATCGGCGGTGTGCGCGTCTGCCGGCATTTCCTTACTTATTGGTGTTTGCAGCATAGGTGGTATTTCCCCGTTACGAGTTTATCCATTGAAGTTTTATTTGACTTTCTAAAGCGACGACAACAGAAATCCGTGAAGTTAAAAAGCCAAACGTGTTAATTGTTAACTAAATATAGAAGGGGAAGGCTTGAGAGCTGCTGGGGGTGGGTTGATCAGGCAGCGTATGAGTGAGAAGGGGAGCGCTGTCAGCCTGAAGGAGCCATTTGCCGGTAGAAACGATCGCACCTGCTCTGGGGGGCGGCGGGAGCCCGGCGGGTCCGCGGACCCCGCAAACCTCGTTTGCGCCCCTGTGATCCGGGCGGTGGAAGGAGAAACACGCGTTAAAAAAGTTGTAATAAACACCAGCTCTGACTCAGGAGGGCGAATGGGTCTCTTTTTTTCTACGGTGTACGTGTGCCCTTTTTATTATTTTAACTTAACACCGAGTTCGTACAGTCAAATGGAGCCATCTGCTAGTTAGAGTAATACGTTTAGCTTATATTTACAAAACGTAGTCTGTTGTAAATATACATTTGCATAATTGATAGACTGTGGATGTTTTTATAAAAAGGTTTGTTTTTCTTTTACGGTTCTGTACTGCTTGTGTGTTGAGACAATTTACTAGATTTTCTGGTTCCTGTTTTCCCAGCTCCAACTTCTGAATAAACATTTGAGGAAGAAGAAAAAAACAAAAACAAAAACAGAGTAAAGGGTTTGCTCTTTATAAGAAAATTTCGTAGTAACAAGCTAATTCTCAGGAGACTTTATCATAGTCAATGCAGTTGCATTAGTTAGCGATATTGCCTTACAGTGAGAGGCTTGAGTTTGCTCCCTTACTTTGGACTATAAATAACTACTTAAGCATATAGCCTTTTCTAAAGTGAAGAAGCTGGACGAAGTCACAGGAAAGTATAGCCCTTCTTTTTCTCATAGAACAGCTGTTTAAGGCACAATAACAACAAAAGTTTTATGAAACTGGATATGCCTACTTCCTTCCTCACAAGACTTCCCCCCCCCCCCCCCCTTC
>NW_009626969.1:1125-14577 GCF_000690535.1 Cariama cristata
ACTAACTGGCTCAAAGTCACCCTTATATTAGTCCTGGGACTCTTAAATTAGTCTCAGCCTTCCTTCAGTTTGTTTGAATTGGTGACCTTTGGATGAGCTGGTGTGTTCCATTGTTACTTGCTAACGATGGAATAACCTAGTCCTGACGTACCAGTTGTGAAACCGAGGATGCTGCTGCTGGATAGTCCCAAGGAAATTTAAACATCCTATGGCTCCGTGTTGGAAGAGGGAGGATTTAGCTGTGGTTTGCGTCGGCTTTTAACTGTGAGGACTCTGATGTTCAGAGCTGAAAGGGCTCAACCCGAAATCTGTTAGAGTTGATGGAAAATTTCCCATTGAGTTTTAGTGGGTTTGGATCGAGTCTTGTATGAGCTAGTATTGAGCATATCATGGCGACTCTAGATTGTTCAGTGCTTTTGAAATTCTTTGCATATCCAAGTCGTTATGTAAAGTCAAATTTATTGTGCTGTCTTCTCTTTCTATGTGGGAATGTTCTTTTCCTGAGTAGAAAGTGGCGGTGGTGGTTTTGTTCACTCTTTAATAAAATTAATACTCTAACATACAATCTGATCATTTCCTATTATGTGAGGACAACATGTATGCTTTTTCCAAATTCCCCCCAAAATGGGGGATTTTGAAAAAAGTGACTCTGTTTTCCCTGAGGGTTGCTTCCCCTGCAGACAGGTTTCTTCAGGTATTTTTTAAAGAGTTTATAGTAGTGGGACCTCTGAAGTTGTAAGACATGCTTTCTCTGATGTGCATGTTGTACTTCCCTTGTTCAGTATATAGTCCTTTGCTTCTCTATTTTTTTTATTTTTTTTTTTTTTAAGGTGAAGGGGAAAAAGTTGTTAGTGATAAGAGATACTGGCGTTCCATAAAGAAGATTGCAGAATAACACATACCTGTGGTAGGCATATATTCTCTCCTGGCTTCCCTGTTGTTGATGGTGAGCAAGATTTTTTCCTCTTGGCTATATGTAAAAACCCAGCCAAGAGAAAAGTAGGGAGGAGAAGGATTACTAAACTTAAATCATGGAAGTTTGTCGGAGTTTATTGTCTAGTGTAGCCTGTCTTGAAATTTGATTCTATTTGGAAGGGAATCAAGTGATGAAACCTCAGAAAACCCACCTGATTTGAGGCAGGACATCCTCCAGCAAGCATCTCATTTGCTACCGGAAGGGTGAGACCAGGAATTTTGGCTCCTTGAAAAGGAAATTCTGGAGCTTATTATCTGTCCTCCATCATATTCTGGCTTACTGATTTGGGGTTTGCTTATTACTAAAAGTTGAAGAAGGCAAAGGAGGCATGCATGTGAAAGAAGCTCAGGTAAATAGCCTGAGATGAGGGAAGGCAGGAGAAGGAAGGTAGCACAATTTCTGTGAGCCCTCGTGTCTTGGATTTCCTTCTAGGACTTGGGAAGTGCTAATTTCTTCCACCCAAACTAATTTGCTCTTTAATAGGAGATGGCTGTCACGGCAGAAGGCAGAGCGGTGGTACAGGGTAGCGACGCAGAACTAGGCATTTTCTTTGTCTTGTCCTTTTGCGTGCTGGATTTCCAGAGCGCATGAGAATCTGGCATCTGGAGGGAGGGAGGAGGTACTGCTGGGGCACTGTCCGCCTGCCTGCGGGGAATGAGGCAGCACACCCGTGCCGTGGGTTTCTAGAAAGTGTGGTCAGGATGCAAATTTGTGACTTTTCTGTCAGAGTGAGAGGACCGATCAGGAAAGATTTTCTTAATATTCGTCTTTGTTCCCTCCTTTCCAAATTTCAGAAATGGCTATGTATGCAGCTGTAGATTCTCTCCTGTGTGGCCCTACGCAAATAAATAAACGAATGTTGTTTAGTAACCCTTCAGGTTTAGGACAGCAGAATTCTGCTAAGTGACGAAGGTACTCTCCTCCTTCTGTCTGCTTAACTGAAGTAAGGCCTTGGAGTGGTTAAGGAAGTCTGTACTGGAAAATGCAGCGTAGGTATGTTAGTCTGGGATCTGCTTGGGTTAATTTATCCCATCAAAGAAGTTAGTAGAATAATTCACGCGGCCATTAGTGTGACAAGTACTGCTTCTGATGCTTTTTAAACTTGTCACTGTGCAGTGGAGAAATACTCTGTCTTCTCAGGATGAGCTTGGGTTTTACATGTTTTACAGGGATAACTAAGCAAGCAACGCATGTGTTATGCGAACCTTTTATGAAAATGAAGGGCAGACTATAAATAAACTTAACTTCTGTGTAAAGATTAAAGAATTGTATTTCTTCAATTGTCTGTTATTTCATCAGTTGCATCTGGTCCGAGAGGACATTTTGAATAAAGTAACTGAATCTTGCATGAGTTGTTCTCTCATTTAACTCACAACATGTGAATGAGATCGTTTCCATTACTCATCACAGCTACTTTACTTTAAACATGGTTGTGGTAGGGGGACAATGAAAGTAAAAAGTTGGTTCTGTTGTTAACTTTTTCAGTTTATGGTCACGCCGCCAAAGTGCTTGTAACAGCCTGCAACTAGACAGGATAAAATTGTAAGCAGATAAATTGCCTTTTGGAAATATGAAAATTAAATTGTGTATTCAATTCTGAATGCTTTTGGTCATAAAAATACTCCTTTTACTCTGACCTGTTGTAGCTTATTAGAAATTAAAGGTCCTGTAAAACTTAAACCAATAAATTACTCAATAAAGGTATAAACTGCAGTTTAGAAAAAAATACTGTGTATCCTCAAGTGTATTAAATACAGACTATTTTTACTGATGAACTAATTTTTACTGATGAACTAAAATGGCAAATACTTTTATGTTATAATTAGATTACACGCATGAAAGCAGTGTGATCATTCTAGATTACAGAACTGTTCTGTGTCCTCTGGTGAGCCTAACCCAATAAATTAGAGTTCTGTTTTCCATTGGAAGAAATAAAAGGACTGATTGTCAAGCTGCCTAATAGTAAGGCAGAAAACAAGGCAAGAAGATCAAAGTCTCTTCACGTGAATTTAAAGTCAAAATGCTAAACCTTTCCTGTGCTGGATGAGGAAGGAGTGAGGTTAGTACTTGTAGAACCAAATTTCTTATATGTATGCATATACGATGCATATATACGATGCGTTCTTTTTTATCTTGGATAGAAGATCATTAATTCTCCTCACCTGCTAAATATTTTTGCCTATTCTAACACTGATATTTGAATGTCTTCTGAATCACTTCGAGGGGTTGGTAGGAATGAACTGGAAACCACAGGTACAGCAACAACATTGTGTGACTGTAGGATGTGCTTTGGAACAGCTGTGGTGTAGGAAAATAAAGGAGCTCTTTGAAGAAAATTAGAAGTGCTTGTCAGCTACATAAGTAGTTGGATCATTGGACAATTGCTCGGTAACTGATATCTTAGTGACACGCATATGGATGAACCATTTTTGAAATATTCACAAGAAAAATATACTTCTGTGGGTAAGAACAACTGTTTTCATCACTGTTGCAAGTCAGCTTCCTTGAGTCATGCGTCATGTTTGCTCTCATTATCTACATCTGTACAATGTTCTGGAGCTCTGGGCCTTTTCCATTCTCATGCTTTGTGGATTTGCAGACCTTCACATTTTTCTTCCACTGCCTTGGTCTTGCCCCTTGGCCTCCTCTAGTATCCTGTTAACTCCGTGCCTCCCACCCGTGACTTTGTGTTACTTCCCTCCCCTCAGTTACGCCAGCTACTTGCCCAGTGCTCAAGCCGAGCTGTCCTTCAGCAGGTGTGGAGTGCTGCTGCTACTGCTGCTTGGTTTCCTACCTATAGAAAGAACGAGCACTAATAAATTGCAGCTTTATTTCTTTAGCATTGTTTTCTCCCCTGACCTTTAGCACAATTTTACCATTCCTGGTCCATTTGCCTACCTCCTTGCAACTGTTGACAGGAAGGATTGCCTTCATCTGGCCTCATACCATCTGTTTTCTAGCTTTATGTTAAAATAATTTTATTTCCATGGTTTATTAACTTATCCCTGGGTCTTTTTTTTTTTTTTTTAATATTTCAAACATCTTTTTAAACAATGGAGTGTGTTTGCGTGCAAGGTGCTTCAAAGTGTAGTTAGGAGCTGTAGCATTTTTGTATAAGGCTTAGAATAACTTTGTTCACGTCTTCAAGAAATGGAAGGGTTTATCTTGAACCTTTTTAAGTTAGATATTTGCATTTATTCTGCTACGAAAAGATAAGGTGAAACACATTATCCAGTTAGATAAACAGGAAAAGATCCTGTACAGAGTTGTATGCGTGTAAATCCAGAATATACATAGCCATGCACATATGGATTAAAAGAGCGTATTGGCCTATAAAATATTTGTGACCAATTTAATTTTTAAAGCAAAATAATTAATTCCATTAAATATTAAAATGTAATTTTATTTCTGCAAATATAGAGGAAAATTATAGCTGGAACACAGAGTACTTCCTATGCAGCGTCGAACTGCATGTATTTTATGTTGTACCTGTTTTACTGATGTGACTGACTGAAGTGATTTGGTTTATTGATGTGCTCAATGTGACCAGGATAAAACAGCTTAGTTGGGCCAAAGGACTTGGATCAACTGTTTAACTGCATAAGTTGCTGGTTATTAAGGTTATAACATCAAGCATTAAGGAGAAGAAATACCAAAATTAAGGTTGATTATGCAGCCTTAATTCAGGTCTCTTTGAGTATATGCAGATAAACTAAGGTTTAGAGTCCATGGATGGTACTGCTTCACTTCTCAGGGTGCTTAGCCATATGTAGTAATCGTCGTGTTTGAAAACTACAGTTCCTCTTAACTTTCCTTGGAACTATGAAACTTCTGAACATGAGATCACAGGGAATGTAGTTGGTTATGTAGAATATGGGAGCATGTGGTCCTTGCCTGTAAATTGTACACATGTAACAGTAATTTGTCACTGGTTATTGTGAATTTTGAGTTGAAAATAATTTAGTTCTGCACCGTGAAGGTATTTAACCTGGTTATCCAACTTAGCATTCAACTGCTGTAAACTGCTCATCTCTCTTCCCACGCACCCCCCGCTCCCCCCCAAGTCACCTGCCTCAGATACTTCACACTTTTCTCCTTTGCCAGAAATAGGACAGGGATACTGGAGACATTTTCTCTCCTATGCATGGAGATGGCATCCTCAACCTCGTTTCCATGTGAGATATCCTCTCGGTTGCCCTGGTTGCTGAATCTGGCAGATGTTGAAGGTGGCTGCCACGCTCCTGCTGTTGGCTGAGGGGGTTGCCCTGTCCTTGGAGTCGTCTGCTGCCTGGTTCCCTCTGATGGGGCCTTCTTGACAGCAAAAGGGATTAGTCGGTGACAACAGCCCTGCTTGCTGTTGTGTTGACCAGACCTGATGCTTTTGTCTTGTCATCTGTCTGCATTACTGAGTGTTGGGTTCTTTGTTGTTGATGGTGATGGGTTTGTTTGTTGTTTTTTTTTTTCCCAGTCCCACTGCCTTGTCCTAGTCGCCCTTCCCTTGCCCTCCCCCCCCACCCTTGGCAGTTCTGCGTGTGAGACTTGGCACGTGCTGTGGGACTTTGGCAAAAATGGTGGTAGCCTCTGAAATGTATGAAGCCTTGTTTCTTGCCTGGTAGGTTGCCACACCAGATGGCGTCTTGATGGCAGCTCTCCTCATTTCCGTTGAACTCTGGGAGAACCCAGATACTGCTCTGATAGTCAGGCCTCCTGGGAAGCCCTTGTGCTTTCATCCTCTGCCCAGGGAAGATGAATCTCACCCACTGTCACTTTCCTGGTAGGATGCAGGGAATGTCCTTGCAGCCATTCTGACCGTGCCTTTCCAGTCGGTGGATGGTGGGAGTGTGTTTTGCGAGGCAGAAGGATCTTCTTCTGTGATCTCTTCAAGGGGCCTCGTATCAAAACACCCTTCAGTTTTGCAAAGGTAGAAGTGCTTTCTCTGCTAGGATGTTAGACGTGGGTGGGAATGGCATGGCCTGGGGCAGGGAAGTACTGGATTCCCTAATGCCCAAGTGAGGGGGGACTCTGGTCGTCCCCTCTCTGTAGAGCTGTTCCCTCCGCTAGCCCTCCTGGTCTCCCCATCCTGCCTGCAGCGAGGTGTGTAAGACCGCTCACCTTGGCATAGGGCACCTGGGAGGGAGACAGCTAGGCGAAGGTGGTTCCCTTCCTCTGCTGCTTCCATCTCCTTCTCTCCTCTGCCTTACTTTCTCTTTGGGGCAGATTGCCCATTTTGTACACAGGCCCGCAGGTGTTTGCCTTCAGCCCTCCTTTTGCAGCACAACTCCGAGTGCTGTCGGTGTTCACCATTTACGGTCAAACCCGGTTATGATCGAACCCGTCAGCTGTGGTTGTGGAGTGTTTCAGCATTTCCCCCCCCTACCTAATAATAAATCCTTCATTTTCAAGCCCTTCGTCATCAGAGACAGAAGGGGTTAGTGCCCAGCGGTCAGGGTTTGGGAGTACTCTTGTTGGCGTGTGTTGGTGAGGGACTTCCGTAGCTCCAAACCAGGGGACATGGAGTGGACGGAGCCTTGCCAGCCCATCCGGGTCATGGTTCTGGTCTGATGACTGGAAGAAGAGGGACAAGCAGTCTTTCCCCAAACCGCCCCAGACCAAGGGTTGGTGTGCCAGGCAGCTGCTCTCCCTTGGCCTCTCTTCCTTTGTCCCAGTCCATCTTGGCTTGCCGGACTGCAGCCTGAGGGGCAAGGGGCAGGCACCGTGGACAGCTGGCAGGCAAGGGGCTGAACTTCTGTAGGCTCACTGGGCTCTCCTGGGGGAGCGGGCAGACCTGGCCGCACGTGTTTCTGCAGCCAGGACCGTACCTCTGGCCTTCAGGCTCTGCACTGGCTTCTTTACGGTGCCTGTTTCCTGGCATGGAACTATGCATACGGAGAAATGTATGTATATATAGCGTGCTTCCTTCTGTTTTCAGTTTTCTTCAGATCTTCTGAAATACCTGATAGCTGGTAAATTCAAGAATGTGAATGAAACAAGTTTTTTCCCAAATACGATAAAAATTTTTGTGGAGCACAAATAAGCTTAGGCAAGCCCCTCTCCCCCATTTTCCCTTTCTGACTGGATTTTCACAGGGACAGCAGGATTAATTCTTGTCATAAGGGCCTTGCTTGCCAAATTACAGATCCTGTTCCAAGGAATAGGAAAACTCAAGTAGTTGAAAGAAAAAGAGTCTAAAATTTTGCATATAGTGGAAAAAACCCAAAACATTTCCTTTGACTACTTCTGCAGAAATAGCAAGACCATTTTGACTGGTTGAACACCAGCACAGGTTGTCCAGAGAGGTTGTGGCATCTCCATCCTTGGAGATACTGAAAACCCAAGTGGATGTGGTCCTGGGCAACCTGCTCCAGGTGACCCTACTTGAGCAGGGGGGTGGACTAGACGCTCTCCAGAGGTGCCTTCCATCCTCGACCCTTCTGTGGCTGAAACTTTCTGAAAAAATTTGTCTTGAGATAGGCAGTCTGATATGGGCAACTGCAGTTCACTTGCTTAAAGATGAATGAAGTAAAAAATAATTGAAGATAGATTCATTTAATGTGAAGCGTAGAGCACACTTTAAAAATAAACTGGTCTGCTGGGCTTCCCCGTAATATATTCAGGGGAGTCAATAAAAATATTAGGAATTCATACCAAAGTAACAGGGAGCAAATCTTACTACTTTGGTCTACACAAACAACTTAAGTTGCTCTGTAACTTTAAATGCATTTTCCATGCACACATCGAAGTTGTGAGCTTACTTAAAACTTAGAACCAGAACTCGTGCTCTGACCTTCACATGTAAGGGGCCAGCGCTCAGGATCATTGCCGTGATCAGAGTCATATGGGCATAAAAAGTAGCCAGGACTTGGCTGCTGTTTAGGAGTCGCTTTGCGATCATGCTTTGCTCATAGGAATGGGAGTGTAAAAAGCCAAATTTACGTAAGCAAACCACTCTATGAACCCTTGCCCTCCCTTCTCCCTTGGCCTCTGCTGCCCAGTTTGGCTCCCAGAGCTTTTCCAAAGATCTTTTTGTTGAGTTGCGTGTCTCTCCAGTAAGAAACCCAAGTTCTGAAAGCAAGAAAGTAGTGGAATTGCAGCCACAAAAGGTGAACTCAAGCAGACAATGTTCCCTCTCCCATTACTACTACACCCACTCATGAGGCAGCCCGGTGGGGACCATGTGGACACTGGCTGGCAGTTACGGCATGCTCCAGACATCTCCTCACCTTTGCTTGTAGCTTGAGCTCATCCACAAATGGCAGCTGAAAATTCATGCCCATAACATAAGCTCACATCAGTTGAATCCGTGTTTTGCAACAACACTGCAGGCTGCCTTTTTTTCTATTTCTCAATATTTTTTACATGTTTTATTTCCTCAACTTATGAGGACTAGCGGGAATGTTTGTCAGCAATTTACCTTGGAGATAAAAGGCAAAGGGGAAGTGGATTGCTGACAGCATATTGCTCGCTGTCTGGGCAAGCATAACGTGCACAGAAAGGTTGGAATCCCCTTTGTGAAGTTCAACTCCAAGCTAAGTTATAACCTGAGCTCAGTCTCTTCAAAACATGTCTCTGTAGATGTAACTGTAGTCTGTTTTGATGATCATAACTCTGCAGCTGAATTAATTAATATCTTTCTTGCACCATCAGTTTAAAGGCAGGCCTTTACCACTCATAAGTCCCAATCTACAAGATCAAGTCTACAATCTGAATTTTGTTTTAGTGTTACGTTGCTAAGGGTTTCCTGATACATCATGCCTAATCTTGTCAATATTTCCTTAGGTCTTGCTCCTTTAAATAGCTTTGGGTGAGCGGAACATCCCGTACTTTTGCAAAGATCTCCTGAAGTCAATGAAAGCCATTTGTGAATGTGGGCAGCAGAAAGAAGCCAATGCGTTGTGTGCCCTGCGCAGTCGTAAGCTAGTCTGTGTTTGGGAAACGAGAGTAGTATAGTTATTACTGTGTTTGCTTTGGAAAGTAATCTAATCTAAAAGAGCTTGAAACAATTTGCAAATTAGGATTGTGAAAACCTCAATGTCATTTTTTCTCCTTTAAGAGAACAAGTATTTAAACCCAGAAAGAGCAGCAGGCAGGAAGACTTTGAGAGATCCAACCTGGCAGATTGTCACCGTTTAAGCGGCAGACGCTCCCTGTTAACCCCTTCCTCCTCCCCCGGGAAGGGACGGGACAGAGGAAAGGGAGAGAGACCTACGAGTTGGAAATTAAAACTACTTTAATAAAGCAATAATAATGGAGAAGAGTATAATACTACTAATAATGGAAATAAGCGGAAAAGTACACATAACCGATACTGAGTTTCCCAGTGATGGTTGGGGGATTGCAGGCGGCAGCGTCCCGGATCGGACTCTGCAGCCGACATGAACCGGATTCAGGGATGCACGGATCGGGGTCGGAGGCAGGAGGGCAAGCAGGGTCCCACAGGGATGCCAGCCACGAAAGAAGAGAGACTGACCTCTGTGATCCCTTAGGTTTGTGCTGAGGATGATGTGGATGGGATGGAATACCTTGTTGGTCAGTTTTTGGTCACCTGTCCTGTCTGCACTCTTCCACAGGTGCGAACCTTTTACAACTTTTTACTTGCTTAACAAGAGAGGGCCAGCAGTGGCCTTGGTTCTCATAGGGATAAGTACAAACCTGGGCCTCTCTGCATACCAGTCCTGGTGATACTTCGGTAGCAACTATAAACGTCGAGCATTATCAGGTCTGAAACACAGACTGTGTCTGAAAAACGTGTAGCTGTGCTTTTAGAAAGTGGAGTTACTTAGAAGAAACTTAACTCAAAGAAAAACTCCTGAAAGGAGAAATAGCCCTGTTTTAGCCAAACGAAGACACAGATGTTGCAAGGCATGGGATGGAATAGGACTAAGCTTTACCTATTGCTGTGTGGAGGTTAAGAGCTGCAATCTCTGTTAGGAGATCCAAATTTCACAATGCTTGGATGATGGTGTAACAGGAAGAAGGGTGTGGGCAAAACTACGGAGTGACATATGAGTAATTGAAGACCTCACCTGTTTTCCCATCTGGAAAGCAGGGCTAAGTGGGGAAAGCAGATGGACAGATTAGAAGTTACAGTTTAAACGCTTACTTTTGCTGATCTGATCTGTAGTGAGGGTAATCTTTGGGGATTCACGTTTGTTGCGTGCTTTTTGTATTTTTGGATGGATGGTTTTTGAGTCAGAAAAAATGATGTCTGGTGTTACTCCTTTTGTGTACTGTATCAGCATAGCAAATCTGAGCTACTAGGTTATAGCCAGCAGATGCCAGCAGTCTTTCTGATACTTTACTGTTAATTTACTTGGATGGATTTTCTTCAATAATGGTCCTAGTAGCGAACGAGCTACCTTTTTAATACTATCAAAGGGCTGGAATTACTGTCTCGTTTCCATGTGAACAAGTCTTGGTGAGCATCAAAGGCAGACTGTGACCTTAAGTACTGCCCAGAAGTGATATGTCAGAAAGAAAAAGTTACGATCCCAACAATGATTTTTGAGATTCGGTCAACATTACGTATGTTTAATGAATACACATCTTCCTGCAACGTTTGAAATGAGCGACTAGGACTCCAAAATGACACTTAGTATGAGATTGCCTTCAGTGGTTACCACTGCCAGAGAAATGAGAAAGGCAAAAATAAAGATAGGTGATACAAGGTTACTATTTTCCAAAGTTCAACAGTTCTGTGAGCAAAATGATCTGCCTATGATGTGTTTTTAAAATGGAAATAATTTTATCTACAGCACTAAATTTGGAATCAGTATACCCAACCATCTGCATCTATATATATGGCAAGCCTAGTATCTTGATTTAGGGATTACGTTTATACTGTGCTCTTGTTTGGTTTTCTTCAGACTTTTGCTGTATCACTTGTCCTTTTTTCTGATGTACTGTGGAATCTCATTGGTGAATTTTGTTGTATTTCTTGTTTACTGATATTGTTATGAAAAACTTGGCGAAAGTTTGTGAAAACTCACTATAAGAGTCCCTATACCTTTATATGTCAGTTAGCCAGTGATATTAATATTTAAAGCAATTAATGCTCTTTGCTTTTTAATCCAAGCTAATGTCTTCTAATCAACATTATGTAATTCAACAAATAAAACAAAACCTGCTGAATTGAGATGCTCTACTCTTTTGTTATCTCTGGATGTGCAGCACAGCACATATTTTTGTATCTTTTGAACATTTTGTAGATCAGTAGCTGAATTTCTGGTAGTAAATGCGTTATATTTTTGAGTCATTAAATTTCATTTTCTGTCAACACTTATCTTCAAGGTACGTTTCTGCTGAATTACCCGTTGTTAATTAAGAGTAATTTCATTGCTTTGGTTAACATAAGAAATTGGGACATTATTAGGGTGTTGGCCTTGATGTTTCCGTAACAGGTTAGCTGCTTTGATCTGGTTGTGTTGACAGTAAAATTGGGTCTTCTGCTTGGACATGTAGGAGAAATACATGTTTGGTTAGACCGTTATCAAATTGGAGGAAGTAACTAGAATCGGTAAAGCAAAGACAGGCATAGTAATAATAAAAAAAGAGAAAAAATGAAGCAATACAGGCTCACACAGAACACTGTCGCTTTGCTGATATAATTTATGGCTGTAACCAGAGGTCATGATGTCACTCTATGGCAATCCCAGCTCTGCTCAGCTTTGTACCATTTTCCTATGGCTCATATAAGCCCAGTCCTAGAACACTGCGTTCCGTTTTGTGTACCCTTTGTTATTTATTATTTTTTTCTAGCCAGAAGAGATTATGCAGAGGAGAGTTCAGGGAGGACTTGGAAAAATAATAGAGGGAGTGAAAGGAAAATGACCTTAGCGAAGACTGCAGGGTGTCTGCGTACGTATGTTGGCGACACGTGTCTGAATTGTCTGAAAGTAGTCATAAAAGGTAACTGTAAAAAGTGAAAGTGTTTTTTTAATTTTAACAAAGGGATCTACTTATTAGAAGGGATGAATCTACGACTTTGGTCTGTGTGTGATGGTGTTATCACCTTGGAAGTGATCGGTAGGAAACTAAGTTGTATACAAGCACCATCAGCTGTATAATATGGCATGATGCAACTTTGGTAGAGTGAGGGATAGGCAGCTACTGAAGTCCCCTCTTGTATGGTCATTTTTTATAGTTGTAACATGTTCTGGTTTTGAAGGCTAAACAATGCTTTTGACCTAATTTAACTCTAGTATAACAGCATGGAGAATACAGACAGTTTACATCATGGAAAAAAAAGGAAAATACTCATGTTGAAGTATTTCCTATTTTTAGTGTAGTATTTTTTTCTTAATTTAACATTTGCAATAATATAAAGCAAAATACAGTACCCTAAAGAGGTCTTTATTGTAGTTGAAGTACTCTGATCACACGCATCTTTTCTTCCCCTTCCTTTTCTTTATGGTAGTGTTTTAAGTTTTGAGGATTGTTGGGGAAGAAGTGCCATCTTTTCTATTATGATTGTTGGCAGCTAAAGGTACTCGGTACCTCTTTAGTGGTCTTAGCAATCATCAGTCAGCCAAAAAATGAGGAGTACCTCGTAGAACTGCGGGTTATGTGCACATGTGACCCTGATTCAGAAGTGTAAGTGTCTGTAATTTAAGAAACTTGTAGGACAGGTTGTGTGATCCATTCTGTGGTTGGCCATCTCAGTAGCTGGTTCTTCTCTGAAAAATGCTATTTAAAAATGTTACTACGACTTTTTAGAAACTCACGATTTAAAATCACGGAATCTCAGAAAACTGAACTGTGAATAACTGTATGGAGGTTGTAGATTGACCAAAGCATGAGAGATGACATTTCGAGACCAATGTGGTAGGAGAAGTACACAGGGAAGAAAGGGGAAAAAGCACCCCTGTCTCCATGTCAGAACTACCAGGTTTGGTTCCCTGAGTTGCTTGGTACCCCAGCTGGGCAGCAATCCCCAAAATGGGGTGGCCTTACTCAGCCTGGAACGAAGGTGTCATGGTAAAACTTCGGGGCTCTTCCCAAAGAAATCTAACATAACTATTTCATCTTCATGAAATTTTCAAATATATCCTAGCTTCCTTACTTTCAGAATGTAGCATGTCAAGTGAAGAGCGTTAGTCCTAACATTTGGACAACATCCATTTCAACTTTCAGTCTGGATCCTTTTCTAACACAGCAGTGTTCGCAAAGAAGGAAGGTTAGGTGCGTGGTTTTTCCTGTCTTCTCTTAATTCCCTATTGTCCTTAAATATGTGATTTTTTTTTAGAGTCCAGGTTGTTCTGTTTAGTAAACATTTCACAAGGTTATATGAAAAGGAGCAGTTACTGCAGAGTATGTTTATGGTCTTTAACTCTTGCTGTCACTCCAGAGCCACCACTCTCAGTTCTGAGATGTCACAAGGATCACTAGCTCCCATTTAATTTTTCTTTTCAAACTGCTAATGAGCTTTGCAGGTTTCTGGGAGGCAGTGCAGAACGGCTGGGAGCAAAGTGTTGTAGGGA